>NW_010400979.1:0-15020 GCF_000710305.1 Buceros rhinoceros silvestris
CCCGTTTCCCCACACACAGACCCCAGTTGGGGGCTGCGTGCTGGTACACGCACAACCCCAAGCACGAAGGCGCTCTCGCACCTTGTTGCACAGCCCTAACTGCCCACACATGCTGCCCCGGCCATACACAGTCTCAAAGCCCGCTGCCAGGTGGGCCCACTCGTGTCCGCTGCCCTTCCACAGGCACGGCTGGCAGCTGTGGGCTCTGCCTGTGCTCCTGCCCATTCCCCGGCACAGTCCCGCCGGCCTCATGACCTGGGTCTGGAGCGGGAGAGCAGGGACAGTGTCCAGCCAGGGGAGCATGGATGCCCTCCTGCCCAGGTGGTGTGTGGACAGGGGTGCTCCTTCCCACCCATGCCAAGCAGCCGCCCGCCCTGCAAGCAATGCTGCTATCCTTTCTGGTACTGGGTTTCTTTTCCCCTGCCTGCATTCCAGCTTAACTCAATAAGAGGCTGCTGCCGCACAGCATTCATGCCACCACACCGTTGCCTGCTCACAGATATTTTTGTTTGCTCCAGGATTTAATTTCCTGTTTGTTTGTAAAAGCAAAGAACAGAGGTGCTGGCCTGCTCTCTAGTAGCTCAGACAGTTATCTGCTGTTTCAGTCCCTTGCCACATTAACTGTAAAATCAGTGCTCTCCTTGTGTGTGTTTTGGTGTTTGTTACCCAGGGTCCCCTCAGGCTACCTGATTTTCTATTGTTTGGTGGAGCTGGATCCGTGTTGTACATTTCTCCATGTGGAGAATCTTCAGAGCCTATGAACAGCTTTGGGCTGCTGCACCCACACAAAATGGCTGGTGTAGGCTTTATTCTTGCGTCTCCAGCGCACCTTGGTCTTAAGTGTGCCTTGGCCTGGGCGAGGCTGTTTGTTCCCGTTAGCAGGAAGTGTGTGCCGTGTTCATAACTGAGCATGATTATCAGACTTGATTTTAGGTTAGACTTTGTTACTCATTATGTAATGCTTTACAATAGACAGGGTGTTGCCTGATAGGAATGAAACAAGACCCTTCTGAAATTGATGAGAAGAACGTTCACCCTTCAAGCACAATTACCTGAGCTCCCACACACAGTAGGTCTCTTTGCAGAAATGCAGCTGTGAGACACCTGGGGGACTCTGTCCTGTCCACACTAAAGTTCTCCAGGCTCCCAAACCGCAAATAAAGTTGAATCCACAAGTGTGATTTAGAAAGGGCTGCCCAAACAAAACAAGACTGTCTTCATCTATGTTTACAATACATTTATATACCTGTTTGTTCTTGCTGCCTGTTTCCAATCATTCTGCTCTACCTTCAGCCAGCACTCAAACATATTTTTTCTTCAGAGGAAAACATCTTCTGTAAACCAAGACATGTCCCTTACGTCAAATCAGAAAACAGGCTAGAAGATCTCTCACCCTTACTGGCCAGCTTCTGACGTGCTGGTTAAACTGCTAATCCTTCATCAAACTCTAGCCCTGCAAATACATCCTCATGTGCCTCTTAAGCCTTGCAGCGGTGATCCTGCTGTGTACATAGGGATGTAGTCATGGATGCAAAGTTGACTGCATGCCCAAGGCCACGGATCT
Organism: Buceros rhinoceros silvestris; assembly: GCF_000710305.1. Classification (NCBI taxonomy): domain Eukaryota; kingdom Metazoa; phylum Chordata; class Aves; order Bucerotiformes; family Bucerotidae; genus Buceros; species Buceros rhinoceros. The sequence goes on from NW_010400979.1 coordinate 1,565, forward strand.
TGCAGAAGCCCCAGTCCCCACTTGCTCTGTGCTTCCTGTTTCATGTGCTCTGTTGCTAGTTGAGGATCACCGATCCAGGACCTCAATTACAGCGCTGAAAAGTTACAGCAGAGACTTGATGATTTTCCTTATGTAGTTGGAAAGATTTTGCTTATGACTGTCCGGTTTGGAACTGCCTGTTGTCCTTGGTGTAACTGTCGGATACCAGCACCTACCTCACCACTGCTTCACACTGTTAGTTACGTTGGTGAAAAGAAGAGGTAAACCCCTGCTACCCTGAGCTGTGGCGTGCGGTATTCTCGACAAGTGTCACCTCGCTCTTTTACTTCTTATTTAGTAAGAATTGCTTTCCCTCCCACACAGTCAGACAGAAGGGACCACTGTAACCCATTATTCTGATCCACATAGTAATACATAAGCCACAGAATTTTTTTTCCCAGCTGCTGGATCAAAGCGTGTTTGAAAGACAAGATGTCTTAAAGATTCCAAATAATGGCAAGTGCCTTACTCCACCTACTAATTTATTCCGATGTTTAATTATCCTTGCTGTTAGGAAATTGCTTCTTTCAAGGTTGAATTTGTATAACATCAACCCGGAGACATCGGAACTTGTTATGCCTTTGTTTACAAAACTGCACACCCATCCCATTTTCATGGACAAGTATCTATGCATGGTGCTCCTATCACTTCCCCTTGCTAAACTGAATAGTTTGTTTACTTTGAAGCCTGCTGTAAGATTCAGTTTCAACCACTGTGGCATTTTTCAGACTCTCCGATGCTTCCAGAGTGCTTTTTGACCAGCAGGCACCCACCCTGGATACAATGTTATTGTGGACTATATGCACATGCTGTGCACAGAGTAAAAATCATTTCTCAGCCGTTGTTTGGTTTTCTCCTTCCCACATATCTAAAATAGGAATTAGACTATTAACTGCCTATGCTGCTTGTGGTATCCATTACCCATGTTGAACCCCCAAGTTTCATTCCGCATCTGTGTTTTCCAAGAGAGCATCTTTATCCTGCCATTCATCACCTATGTTCTTCCTTCCTCACTATGTGGCCTTGCAGCAGGGTGTGTTAAAATATATTTCATAATGTAGAGACAATTTAAGCAGGTGTTTGAGATCCGTTATTCAGCTTGAGAACCGTTTCTCTGAGGCTGATAAATTGCCAGCATAGACGACAGAAAGACAGGCCTGAAGCTGACCGCTGTGTTACTCTACCTTCTCCTTCAAAGCCTGTTTTCTTCTCTTTTTTGTGTGTCCTACTTTCAATGGATTGTTACATGTATGTGATTATGTCATTTTTTCCCCTTGCCAATTCCATTTTGTATAGTTCAGCTATGAGATCCAGACTGAGTCAAAAGCTTTCTCTAAATATAAAGTCAAGACAAATACCTTCCTCTGTTTTTGAGCTTTCTTCATGTTTATTTATAAGATACAGAGTAAATATGTGGTCAGTTGTTTGTTTTTCAGGAAGGCATCCCATTTGACTTTCAGTATTGAGCATGTTGTTGTTTCGACAAGATGCCACATATAATTCATTTATTGATGATGCTGCAGAAATGTTTGCCTACATCTCTTCGTACCTAGATTTCTGCATAATACATAAGCCGAAGGCATCTCTCATTTGGAGGTAACTAGATAAGCCAACAGAATCTAGAGAAGGATTGAGATTGAAGTGTTATATTAAGCACGTTATTATATGCATGAACATAAACACACACTGATCATAAAGAAATCCACATGCAACCCCTCCCTACTTGCGCCACTCCTCCCACATATACTTGCTAGCTTTTGCAAAGTTGCTCTCTTGACAAACATGGATAAACGGCTCTTGTTCTCCCCACCTTGCTGCCTCAGCAGCAGAGGACGGAGATGAGACTGCGTAGCAAGCCCACATACGCCGTGCAGTGCAATGGTAAACAGCACTCAGAAATCCCGTACATCTCCCACCAACAGCAGAAAGACCTGCCCAGAAGAGTACCCAGCACCCTGTTTAGGGGTAGAGGCTGCAAAAGCGCCACTCACATGCAGTGCAGATTGCTTGCTGCAAACCTTAAGCAAGGGCAAAATTTTTTTAGCCTTAGCTACCTGAGGCCCCTTACTGCTGGTGTGTGGCAGCCATACGCTCTCCCTGACAAAAGAGGGCTAGACAGGCAGAGGAGTCCGTGCTCAACTGCTCTGTCAGCGATACAACAGCCACTAAGGGCAGGAAAGCACTGCTCGCATGAGAACCCCAGAGAAAGGGAACCACAGCACCACACTGTCCCGGAGACATCTACGTGGGTATGTGCCATTTCATGTCTTGGCTACTCATTAAAGACCCTTTTCTCAAGAGCTAGGGATGTTATCCCCAGCGTGCTGGCCAAATTCCACGCTGCTTGATTTCATTCTGCCTCTAGGTTCCCTTTGTGTTTTGGAACCGGCACAATACTCGTCTTCATTTCCTCTCCTCAACTCTTGTTAAATTTCGCCTTGCTCTATTAAACAGCTTGCATGTTCCAGCCAAAGGGCTGCCCCATCATGGCCGGGGCTGACGTGAGCGAGCCCCTACGCCCTCGAAGCTGTACGGTCGGTTTTGTGAAATGCTGAGCATACCTGGATGGAAAATATGTGCCCTCCCCTGTCATTTCTTTCTCAGTAGTTGAACAGACACATGGGCAATTGCAGAGAGCTCACAAAGAACTGTGAAAAACTCAGCTTACCCATTATGTATAATGCATTAAAACCTGTCTCTATTGAGCTGTCCAAGATAAAGTCCTACTGGCATTTGATCAAAAGAGTAGGAAATTACCTTGATTTGTCCTGGCTAGAGCTGGCTGCCTCATGTAAAAAATATTTGTGAATAAATTATTTACAGATTGTTGGGGGAAAGTGAGTAATTTATGTGATTAATATTGTTCAGCTGGCTATTGAGCTAACCAAATCATGAAGAAAAAATATTGGTGAATGATTTATTTGAAAATCTAGTCGAAATTTGACGGGAGAAAATGGTTAAACAAACGGTTTGCCACTATTATTCAAATGCCAGTAGACTTGAATAGTGTTCGTGCACTAGTAAAGCACATCCCAATGCTTCAGGAAACATTGAAATATGAATCCAGATCAAATCTATACTCACCTTTTCCTTTAAAGAGATTTTCCTCAACCACAGCCCAGAAGATACCTATTAATGAGCATAGAACAGATTCTACGTTTGCAGTTATTTATTCCTGTTTATTATGAAGACGCTCTGGAAACTACCTTCCCTGCTATAACAACAATGAAAACTGAGTACCTTTTACTCCTCTACTGCCTCCCTTCAATGGATCTCTAAGCACTTTACAAATTTCAATGGGTTTAATGTTAAGCTGTTCTGTGAGTCAGGGAGGCATAATGAAATCCAGGGAAAGTAGGAAGCACACAGCACGTGCTGCAGGTCTCTTTTCATCATAAACTCTCAGACTTCATGAATGTTTTTACACTAGACTTCTTTCAATAGTGCACATCGTTTAAGGACTATCTTTTTAAAATCTGGCTGTCTGGCATTTGGTTTCTTGCTGCTTAAGCACTCATAAACAGCTTCTTTGTTTTACTGAACTCTTGTTGAATTTGATGGAATTTTTGAACACTGAACACGAGGAGAAAACCCCATGTATCATGATATTTCTGTGCATAGGTTTATAGATTTAGATTTAGCAGATATAGATTTAGCAGCATATCTCTAGATGCTTGCCTGCATGATGGTCTACAGGTTAGAGCCACAATAACCAGGAAACAAGGTTGCAGAGACCTGTCCATGGCTGTGGGTTGCACATCCGTGTAACTGACACTAGGTGAGCAAACCACACACAAAAAAGTTATCCAACCTGTTATGCAATAAATGAGATCTCTTCCTACTTCATGCCTCTCTTTTCCACTTCCAGCAGCAGGGCCGTTGTCCCTCCATTGCTTTTTGGTTGAAACCGTGAATACTTACTGTTCAATATGAGGGGCTGCACTTTGAAGCACTAGAGAGGTATTAGAGATTTGGCACCTTTTCTTGTCAACTTCAGTGCAAACAGGATTTGATCTCTAGTACAGAACTGAACATCAGCAACCACAGAAATAGTGAAGAGAAAATACATGCTAAGGCAATATATGACAAAATTATCCCCCAACAACTTGCTGTCTGAACTCATACAGAAGTGAATGATTAAAGAACCGATCTAAAAGATACATATTTTTATGTAAGGAAGACTGAAAATCAAATTAAAGATCTGCTGTCGGCTTAAACACAAATAAACTGTAAAACCCAGAGTAAATATTCCTATGATTGCTGTTGATCATTAGAAGCAGTTTAAAATCCAGATTTATTCTGCATGATTTTTGTTCTCTTTCCCACTGGCACTTTTCCTCTCTTGAACTAGGAAAAATCAAAATGAGTCAATTTTGTTTTCAGGTTTTCTCTCTTTCTGTGTTGTGACTGCAAAAATCATAGGGGAGGATATTGCTTGGTTTTAAAGGAGCAGTTTTCATTAGAAACAGAGAAAGAAAACAATAGAAACATTTCTGTCGGCATTTGTTTGTTTTTATGTGGATTCTCCTAGGCAAAGTTGGAGTCACAAGGGAGGGGACAGTCTCAGCTTATAACACGAGCAGGTACAATTTTCACCCTGATCCAAATTCATTCTCTTGATACAATCCAGTTATGCCCCGTTTTGGAAGCTTGCTTTTTTTCACTAAGGTCAATCTGAGCTTAGCTCTTCTTTGAGTTTTTTTACCTGCGGGACTGCTGTCTTCCCACATCAGAAACAGGCTCAAATCCTTTTCTGACCTTGATTACAGTGAGTAGGCTATCTATGCAATGAGGATAAATCAGATTAAATCAGAAGCAGTAACAGTGTGTTTCTGTAGCAGGTCCCAGAACCTCGCATATCATTACCTTCTACTATATGAGGTGCATAACCCAACCTTGACTTGAGGCTGTTCTAAGACATGGAAATTACAGAAATGAGAAGCCAGGAGGTCTCTGCCTATGCAAGACTGAAATGCTACACGTAATATACACTGAGCTGTCACCTATTATCCTGAGTTGATTTAAAATAATCTATAATCCAGGGATGAGTAGTGAGCACGGTAGGATGTGGCAAATCCTTCTCATACAGCAAGACAGTGTTGTCACTATACCGAACCCTGAAAGAAGAAACATGCTGTTTCTTCCAGAGAGGAGTTCTAATTTCTTGAACACTGCAGCTAAAAGAATCTTTTTGAGTGCATTTGCATTAACAGGAGTTAATTAACTGAGACTGGTGATCATGACCCCATCTGACAATGTGGGCACAATCTTTATTAACAAGAGCTTAGAAACAGGAGAGAGGAGTGATAAAAGCTAGTGCAGTCACTGCCTCCCAAGAAGCAGAGATCTCAGTCCAAAGGATAACCCAGAAGTCAGTCTTCTGGGGGTCTTCCTTCCCCCTAATGGGGCTGTCGGAGATAATAGAAGAGATCTTTGTGTTCTCAGACAAAAATCAGGGAAAGTCAGTGAAGTCTCAATGTATCTTTTTCAGGTTCATTTCTAACTTTTAGTGCCAAGCAAAGAGATTAGAGATGCAAAATAAAACCAACATAAAAGTTCAATGACAAGTGGCATACTGAAACTTCTGATTTTTACAGAGTTCCAAAACAAACTTCGAGAGCTTGATGCACAAATAATAGAAACAAAGCAACCTGTGTAGTTATTTTATTTCTAGTCCTTTTGGCATCCTAATTGTCCAGCATCTCCTGCCTATTGCAATTTGCTATCTTCTTCTCTCCATTTCGTTTTCACATTGGATGACTAGCTAACTAGTTATTGAGCCAGCAGAGAAAAAAAAATGGGTCAAAAACTGCAGATGTCTCTGTTAGTGCCCAGGGGACATCAGATAACAAGCTGTTACACTGCCTGAAAATTCACTGGTTGGCTTGTTATTCTTGAGTGTCTGCACAAGGCTTCATTGATTCCAGTTTGGCACTTTGCTCTCGACCCTGCAGTGTTCTGGGGGTATCTGGGATACAAAAGGCTTAACAGCTCATCCAGCACTTCTTCTGTGAGTATTGGATAATGTTCAAGGAAGCAACTCAGATGCTAACTTCTCAGAGAAGCTGTATCTCACCCTAGACCTTCAGATAAGCCATCAGATAGGGAGCTCCTGTTGTCTGCTAGGACTCTATTCCATACATCTGTGCCTTTGCAAATCTTGCATCCTTGAGGATATTCACTTTTAGAAGGTGCTCCTGTATTGGTAAGATGATGAATGTGCCTCTTGATTATGTGGTTTGCCAGGACAGGTGAAAAGAAACATCACAAGGCAAACTACAGCACAAAGTCTCCTGCCTACTCTGTGACCGCAGGGACTGCAAGTAAGGAAATGCATTCAGATTCAAATCACGATATATAACAGTCCCACTAATTCAGAGGAGGGCAGATTTTGGCTCTCTGTGAGAAAGCCATGTCTGCATATGAAGCCACTGGAAAACGTCCAAAAAGGTTACATATAATATGTTCCTCAATATACACTTTTGTGACTGGGGAGTAGTCGCAGTTATTCACAAATTCCGGGTCTTATAGCAGAAGAAGGAGATTTGGTAATAACAGCATGAATAAATACTTAAAATCATTGTTTAAAAGAGACCTCTGATCCAGCCTTTGCTCAGATAAGCGAACAAAACTGGGCAAGTCTGCACAGGGACTCTGGCTTTTTTCTTGTAGCGCTGAGGATCCCCAGCATTTCTCCGTTGGTGGAAGGAATGAGAGCCTATGTATTCTCCACTACTCAGACTGCACATGGGCTTTCAGAACAGCTCTTCACCCACCACCATGCCAGCAATGCTGTGGAGTGGTGTCACATGCGAGCAAGATGACCAAGGAGTGAGGGGGATTGAAGAGCAGGGAAGGACTACTGTGAAAGGAAGTTATTGTGGCATTTCCAGAGGATTAGGGCAGCTGAGTAGCCTTGGAGACAGAAAATGAAGGTGTGCTATGGGGATTTACATGCTGATTTTGGAAGCCCTGTTTCAATTTAAAATGATTAGCGATATCTGTGAAAGTCCTCAGGAAACTGACCCCTCTACATTTTTATAAAGGCATGAGACAAAACATAGCCCCTTTCTTTTAGCAGGAATTTCCTAACCAGGGAGAAATGTGTTGCTTTTCTCCTTGCTGAGACTAGGCAGCTGCTGTGCTCACTAGATTATAACCCAGGCTGCATGGGAAGATTTGATTTACGGCAAGCCTGGCTGATGACTCTCCGCATGTAAAACTTCCAAACAAGGAGGAGGGATCAGCTGCAATTACAGTTTTCAACTGGGAAGTGAGAAAATAGAGATAATTTCCGTTTCTACAGCAATGTGAATAATTATGAAAGAGAAAATGGTTGACTGGCAGCTAGAAGCCTTGCTCCTACTACCTAGAGCAATGGACCAGTAACAGCAGCACAGATTAAATACCTGGATGGAGGGGTCCACTTCTAAATGTTAGATATCCTTTCTCTATTCTTTGTTTGTTTGTGCATTCTTCATTCTCACTTACTTGGAATTTACATTTTTTTCCTTCAGAAAATGCTGTGTTTTACAAGGTTTGCACACAAATATCTCTTCTGTGATTCTTTGTTGCCTCAGCTTACATCTCACAGCCAATTGAACAAGACTGCAAGCCATTCAGGCACTAAGCCTCAATAAAACCCTGCATCCGTTTCTAGATTAAAAGCAACTATGTTCATTCTCAAGAACATTTGAAAACCAGCCATACTTAGCAGGTGATGGGCATTCCCCATGAAGATGCTTTCATAGAGAGCTAGTTTTCTGGTGCTCTCGGACAGGGACTCCTAGAAAATTTCATGTTCCAGGAGACTGACAAATCCAGGTCAATAGCCTTCTGACATGTTAATAAAATGCCAAGCCAATTCTGGAATCCTCTTCTGGTATATGAATCTGGACTTACTTATCTGAATGCTAACCCTTTTGCTGCCACCTAAAAGAAGGCGGTACTCCATGTGAGTAACGCCAGCTCAGCTGAGCTACCTGACCACTGCAGAACAAGAATTCCAGTGGTGCTCAGCAGGTATAACTGAAAATCCACTGAAATCCACTTAGATACCAATACTGAAAATCCACAGGGTCTAAATTAGAATGATCAAGCAGTCAACATTAAAACATCAGCACAATCTGCTACTGAGCTGACAGGCTCTCTGAAATAATGAACATTAGAGAAAAAAACACTCTTCAGAAAGGAAGATTTCACTGATATCTTACATAGCCTTTTGCATTTCTTGTTTAGCTTCCGTAGCCATGCTTCTCCGGCTGCTCCCAGCAGCACATGTTGGAGCACATCTCATGCCTATTCAAACAAACAAAAGAGGATATCTCATCTTTCACTTTCTCCTTCCTCCATACTGCAGGGAATTACTGCTCTTCTCTGTTCAGCTTCTCATGTGGGGAGAGTAATTTTTAATTTTTTATTGCAGTAAAAATAATACAAAGCTTCATGAATGAACCTGGCAAAATACAGAATAGGGCTTTACACTTCATGCACAAAGATAAAACGGTAACATAATATTTAATCAGGGAGTGAAAGAAAGAGAAGTGAGTTCATTAACTTTTCCCTTGAGTGAAAACTTCTGTTTTCATTCGTCTTTTATTTTTATTCAAATAATTTGTGAGAGAACACCATCCGTATGCAAATGCATATGTATTCTCAGAACACGGCTGTCTTTTATATAGATGATCATGAACTCACTCCAATAAAGGGAACGAGTCAGGATTTTTCCATTGAAATAACTGACCAGGCAATCAGCAGTAAAAGCTCTATTAACCTCCAATTATCTCTTCCACATTCCTGGGAACTTGTGTATTTGAGTGGACAGTGTTTTGTAGCACTGGCCATCACAGATCCAAATTGCTTTTACCCAGATGTAATTTTTTTCCCTTACCTGCTAGTGACAGTAGAAGAGGAAGAAGCTACTTTTGCTTTTAATTCTCCATGCAGCAAGATTTGTGGCCTTGAGAGCTTTGAAGTCTCCATATTGGATCTGCAAAGACCCACATCTCAAATTTGGATACCAACAGCAGCTCTGGACTTTGCCTGAAGTGCATTCAGGCAGGGCTGCTTGTGACACAGAAGGACAAGGGAAGGGCAAACAGGCTTTGGTTTTTGAATGATGGGCAAACATCATTCAAAAGATGACATTTGAACTGTGCTCTCATGCACCAGAGACCTGGAAATGGGAATGTGATTCAGTTTACAATCAATGGCAGAGGAAAGGCTCAAGGCAACAGCTTCCAGCCATGGTTTAGGGGAACTCTGAGCCTTGGCACAATTAATCACCTGTACCCCCCTGACCTGTTTAACAACCACCAGTTACAAATTTCCTGACTTAGATCAAGCATCAGCTCTGACTCTCGTTAAGCATTCACATTATGGGAAGAAATGCTTTCGTCGAGCAGGAATCCTAGTTAATAGAAGGAGCACAAGAAAGAACAGCGATGTTTAGCTGTTTAGGAGTGCCTGTTCAGAGGCACTGAACTGGACCATCTCATGGAGCTCCACCCTGACAACTTCTCCAGCTGGACTCTGATGGCAGCATGCTCCAGCCTTAAAGCACAGACAACAATGACAGCATTGAAATAACTCTAGAGTCAATATGTCCTGAAGGTTTGCTGCTTTTAGAGGAGCCTGTGTTGTGTCTTTTCCAAATGATCCCTCTTATGGGTGTTGCCTCCAGATACATCCGCTTGGAAACCAGTTTCGTGGAGCAGAAGTTTTTAAAGAGATGCAAACCCAATCATTAAAATAACCTAAGCAATTCCCACACCCCCTTTGTAACATAAAAAATGTACTTGTCTCCCATCACCTGGCCCTGTTATTTCTGGATTCTTCCTGCTGTTGTTTCCTTTTAGATAACCACATTATCAGAAGCCATGAATTTATGAGGAGCAGAGGAAAAACAGGAGAGCCAGTCCCTTCCTTGAAGATGTTAGTTCTGTCAGATTAGTATGTGAAAAACAACCAGGAACTTCTCAGTGAATCTTTCTAGAATATTTCCTAGGCAGCTGCTGATTCTCTCTGAGTAATAACAGAAAAGAAATCTGAGAGGAGAAACTGCAGCTGCTGCCACAACAGAGAGAGCTTATTAAGAGACATTACACTCTTTTGTTTTTTCACTTCATTTGTTTGGGTTTTGTTAGTGTTTTTATTTTTGCCAGAATGATAAATTACTGTGGAAAATCCACAGGAAATTGAAATATACCCCTAACGACAGGCAGGTTCCCATACAACTATGGATGATGTCAGTTATTTTGGTTAGTAACGATTTTGTCCCCTGTGGCATTTCCATTCCCTTGCTACAGGACACAATTTTGCACTGGAGGCACTGAACTGGGATTTAAGTCATTTGCCACCAGTGCCTGCCTCTTTCCAGTGCACACTGGCTCAAGTTACTTCCATTTACTGTGCCACAGTGCACCATAATCATCAGTATCTTATCTGCCTCCATGGTTAATGTATTTCAATACTAAACCTTTTCAAGAAAGGATCATATGTGCACTGGATTTTAAGGCCCTATTATAATATAATAACGGATAACAGGGAAAAGTGTCTGCAGTAAAACACAATTCCCAAGGCTGCACTTAAGGCAACCTTTCAGTCCTTAATTACCCAACACAGAATCAGAAAGAAAAGAAAGAAAAGCCAGGAAAAATGGAGCTCCAGGCATCTGTTCCCACAGTCCCTGAGGAGGAAACCAGAGCTGCCAGCCCAAAGTCCACCACCACAGAGCACTCCTCCTGCTCAGAAAGCATAGGAGCCTTATGCTTGTCTTACAGACAGGAACACTAAGAACCAAGAGATTATGAAATGTGGTATTCTCAGGGCAGATCTAGCCCAGTGCTAGCAAGAAAGGAAATTCAGAAAAGCTCAGCTCTTTAAAAATAATGTTTTATAAAAATAAGGACATAGAGGTGCTGGAGCACATCCAGAGAAGGGCAACAAAGCTGGTGAAGAGTCTAGAGAGCAAGTCCTATGAGGAGCAGCTGAGGGAACTGGGGTTGTTCAGCCTGGAGACAAGGAGGCTCAGGGGAGACCTTATTGCTCTCTACAACTACCTGAAAGGAGGTTGTAGTGAGGTGAGGTTTGGTCTCTTCTCCCACGTAACAAGTGACAGGACAAGAGGAAACGGTTTCAAGTTGTGCCAGAGGAGATTTAGGTTGGATATTAGGAAAAATTTCTTTACAGAGAGGGTTGGGAAGCACTGGAACAGGCTGCCCAGGGAAGTGGTGGAGTCCCCATCTCTAGAAGTGTAGATGAGGCTCTGAGGGACACGCTTTAAGGACCCCGGCAGTTCAGGGTGTAAGGCTGGACTTGATGATCATAAAGGTCTCTTCCAGCCAGATGATTCTATGATTCTGTCATTCTGTGAAAGAATTACCGAAGCTTTTTGAGTTCCACAAATTGCTACTTTACATTCCCATTACAAAGCCATGTGACACTGAAGCCAAGAACCAAAATGAAGGGGAATACCTCATATTGTAATGGAGATGGACTCTAGGTGGCTATGGGTGTGCTACATGGGTGTGCTACATGAAACTAAAGAAACTTCTGGACACCATCAAGATTTGCTGAAGCCTCTCCTCCTTCACTGCTAAGCACCTAAATAAAATAAAATAAATACTACCACTGAGCAAGTAATTTTATTTACCCCCTTAGATATTACATGCCCTCCTCTGGAGGCTGCAGTTCACTTGCTGTGCAGGTTCAGTTGGGCATTTGTCAAGTCCTTTCCAAATCTGGAAACACTGATGTGTCATGGAAATATTTCTTTGTTCAGGGATTACTGGGTGGATTAATTGCACTAGCTCCTCAAAGGACAGCTTAATCTGCATTAGCAACTCACCTGCTTCTTAGTGCAGGTACTGTGCATGTGTTGGGCAGGATGGATGGGAAATTACAAGCTTTAAATAAATTTTACACTTCATGTCTCTTGACATGTCTTAAGCAACTTGCCTAAATGACTGGCAAATATTTGCCATAGTGTAGTTAAATGTGTTATGAAAGTGAGTCAACAGAGAACCTCAGGCTAGTCTGGGATTTTTTAAAACTTTCTCAGGCAATCAGCTAGACCATATCCTCCTAAGGAGCTGAGTCACTAAATTATTTGTTGATTCTAAAAAAAGTACTTTTAACCAGCAGCATGACTTTGCAAACAGTCCATTGTATGTCTTGGAATCAAAACTGCTCTGTCACACAGACGTTTTTCATCATTGCTTCAACAAGTTTCAATTCCATATGGCTTCAGTTACAGAAAAAACTAATGGGAGCCCTTCCTTTCTTGCACAAAAGCATCATCAGTTAAACTCCAGTAAGAGAAGCTTTATTTCAGATATGTGTAAGAGGTGGAGAGAGCATAACTGAATCTGATTTCATACCTTTGCAGTTTTAAAAATTATTGTGGATTGCCATTTCTTCTAGATGAAGGGGAAAAAAACTCAAAAATCAAGAGACAAGATATTGAGCTGGTGCCTGCGTGGATGACCTGGTTCCGTCTTAGAACTGGGAAAACAGTAGTCCTAGAAGAGTAACTTTCTAGGAATGTGACAGGTTGGTGTGTGTGTAAGTGGTGAGAGTTATGAACCGGCATGCAAATCCTCTACAGATCAGAAGTGAATGGGAACACCACAATATGGTGTTTTTGATAAATCTGTGTTCCTGACTTTGGAAGCCATGGGCTCTCAGTTCTGGTGGCTCTGACACCAATGATCTTCTCATGGAGACAAAGCCATCCCTTAACAGAGTCTCGCATGGGATCACAGCAATTCAGACTTGCTATAGCTTGTGATCCTCAGCCAATGCCCACTCAACAGTAATCTTTTTGTTGACTTTGAAGAACACAGACTAGGCCTTAATTTGTTATTAGATCCTCTGAGTGTAATTAAAGCCATATTGTGTATAAATGGAAGGTGAACACTGTTCCTTGGATGATGCATTTTTCTGTCGTTGCTTGGTTAGTAGGACTGATGATGATAATAATACCAGTAATAGAAACGTCCATTTTGCCTGGGCTCTGAGCCAGCCAGTGGCTTCCAGGTGTTGGGTTATTTAAGGATTTATACCCTTGCCTAAATCCCAGCTTTACAAAGATTCACAAGGAGAGAAGTCTAAACCTTCCCTGCCTTTGGCATCCCTTCACTTACTTGCATTGTCCTCTTATTTTCAGTAGATTGTCTCACTGTTGCTTGAGGCCTGGCTGTAAAGCAGGACATTTAAAAAAGCTTGGTGCTAGAAACCAGTCTTTTGCTGAGATGCCACATCATATGTCAGGGAGGCAGTGGGGTCCTGAGGAAAAGAACTGGGATCCAGGTCAATCTGAGAGTCAAATAAAGCATTTTGGGGTGGTGGGGAAATGAGGTCTGAGTAGTGCCCCACCTACAAGTCCAGTGTCTGCAAGGTTTCACTCCAACTCTTT
>NW_010400979.1:15109-24655 GCF_000710305.1 Buceros rhinoceros silvestris
CTTTCCCTGATGACTCTTAACTGCTTTTAAGTCACCAGGCAATCGCAGATGAAAATCACAGATACAGCCCCAACTCCAGCTGGCAGTGCCTTAACCGAGACAGGCAGCAGCTGACTTTCAAACCAGTGAAAAGGTATAAGAACCTCACCAATGTATTGCTAGGAGGGATGGGGTTATGCCTGTGGCTCTAGCCAGCCGTGAGGCATTGCAGCTGTACTGCATTCAGAGCCAAGTGTGGAGAGACTCACGACTCTGAGTCCTGCTTTAATGTCCTCCTGCAGTTCAGAGGAAGCATTGTGCCAGCTCTTGTTTGCTAACCAAGAGGAAATGTCACTGTCCTGCTTTTTTCTTTCCATCAGCCTGTGGGATGGGTTGATAACAAATCTGTGCATCCTACCTCTTGCTGTCTCGTGGCTCCTGGGAAATGAGCAGGGCCCCCACTCCCATGGAAAGACTGCTAGTAGGTTCTGTGCTGCACTGTGTTCATTGCAGGGGCTAAATGGTTAGTTATCTCACAGTGTGTATACATTCAGAGAGAAGCTAAAAATGGACTGGGTGTGTTTGATGCATCTTTTTTAGCTACAACTGCCTGGGTACAGTAAAATGTAGTAGGCTGTTCCAGTTGCTCAGAATTGTATTTGTGTTTAATCAGCCCAGGTGCCCATCTGTCTGCTAAAGGAAATCCTTCTGGAAGCCACCACGATGGGCTTTTCTTTATGAAATCTCACTATGGTGATAGGTGGTAGCAGTGTCTATTTTGCAGGTTGGCCTAATATTCAGTTTCTTCTAACGCTGCCTGACTTTAACTGGCTGGGCTGACATCTTCTGTGAGAGGTCTTACCTTGGGCTGATGGATTTCTCAGCTTTATGTTTACTGCGTGCTATTCGAATCTGGTTACTCTGGACCTATTAATTTCCTCTTAGGTTATTCTGTAACATCATTATAATGATGAAGTGCTTACAGCAACACCTGCATTTACTATCACCAGATCACCTGATGGGAAGTCATTTCCGATACCCTCTTTGAGCTGCCTAAGGTCTGCCTACCCAAGGACCTGCATGTTACGCATAGGTTCAAGAGGTTACCCATAGCACGCATAGGTTCAAGAGCAGGAGTCTCGATCTCTGTCATTGCAGAGATCAGCACCCCTAGGATTTTAAGATGGGCACTGGGCAGTGAGAGCACACAGAGGCAGTGCATACCTGTGAATGCCTGGTCAAAAAGATGTCTGTGATACCCCACGTGGCAGTGCAGGCGAGGAGAAAGTCCATCTCTCTGGGACAATACTCTGGTGTCTTGCCAGTGAGGCAATACCTTCCTTCAGCCTCCACCTCAAGTACTACATGCCTGCCAGCTTTTCCAATGAAAGGAGTACAGGTCAATGGGCAATAGCCTCCTCTGTCCTCATATTTTGCTGTTCAGCATCTCCACAGCTGCAGTCTGTGCACAAAGAGAGGCAGGGCTCCAGGAGCTAAAACAGCAGGCAAGTCAGATACTCATGGAGCCCAGAATAAGACTCCACAAGGCAACCATTATTTTGTCTCTCCTCTATTGCCCTCCTGCCTCTTGCTTTCACAATCCTTAGCATTGCTCTTTCGACATCATTGTATCGGTGTGTATGTGCAAACGATGTCTAACAGAAGCTGGCCAACTTTTGTAAAGACTTCCGAGTGGTAGCTCTGGGCCAGGTGTCAGGGTAAAGCCTAGGAGACAGGTACTAGGGTCCTCGGGAGGCCTGTCCCTCCTTGAGAAATCAGCTCTGCTTCCTGTGAAACTCCAGCCGAGATCAGGCTGACAGACCCCAAGCCCCAAAGTGAGGTGCTCATGTTTTAGAGCTTCCTGGAGAATGCCTTGACTGTGTGCCATGGCCCTCCTCAGGGTCCTGGCCATATGAATGAGCACCCACTCAGAGCAACCACAGCTCTCACCTGGACCCAGTGTGTCCTCTTGCATGGAAACCAGGTGTAGGGAGGTGGGAACCATTAATCTCTTCTTACTGAGAAGCTGAGTCACGGCCAGGATGGGCATCTAAATTCAGGCTCCAAAAAGACCTTAGGCTGAGATAATACAGATGTAGCTTCTGGTACCAGAGATCATATGCCCAAGAGTACTACTATTTATCCGTCCTGGCACCAGGTCACACTGGCTTTAGTACTTAAATGTTTCAAGCCTAAATTGTTTCTGCAGCCATGAAATAACATAAATGGAGGCTACCAGCTGACTTGCAATCTCTTCCTCCTCCTTCTATTTATGTCATGACTGGTCCTACTGTATCAAGCCTACCACCTTCAACTTCAGCTCAGAAATGCCAGTCAGGATTTTGCGCTTACAAAAAGGCATCAAAGCAGATCTTACAATCTATCAGAGCATGTGGTGCTCTTTATTCTTTGAGCCCATCTTCACTCCTGCACTGAGCAAAAGGGACAATACTGCTTCTTCAAGCTAGCTATTTGTTTCTCAAACAGGTTGGTTTGGGTTTTCTCCTGAGCTGCAGTTATTATAAGCTCTGTCTATTACAGGCCTGTTGTGCTGGACCAGAAAGAGCAATGCATGGCCACTGAAGGTTGAGCCCTGTGTTTTGCTAACATGTTGGAAGATGACGCCATCTGCAACATGATTCAGGTGAGTGGTTTAGTGAAATTCTGTTGGCAAGGAGTTATTCACCAGATTAATGTTACAGAAGTTCTTGTGCTTCCTAAACAATGCTTCACCTTCCCTCTCCTCTGGTATTTTCTTTCACATCTCCACAGGTAGACCCTTGTCAGATGTCACAGGTGCCTTGTTAACATGTCTGGAAGAGGCGGGAAATACAGTCTTCACTGGCAAAAAACCCCATGAGGCAAAGCTTGGAAACATGCAGAGATCCTGCCCCTCTGATACTTAGGGCAGGGTGTTGAGGTGCCACCAAAGCTTGCATCACGGGCACAGAGCAAGCATCTTCCCCTCAGACACCCCATACCCACAGCATCCCAACAGAGGAGGGATCCTCAGAGCATATGCAGAACACAGTATGGAAAGAAAATTCAGTCTTTCATAAGAACTGAGTTTTCTCCATCTGAAGACCACAGTGGCAAATTGTCATGTGCCTCTGGGATATGTTCCATTTGCATAAGTTAGAACAAATTGAAACCACCTTTGATTTTAGAACCATCTCAGTTCTACAGCTCCCTATGTGCATCAGCCTTTTCTGGTTTACAGGCAGCCAAAGTAACCTCAATACTCACTTGCAGAGATGGACTTTGCAGAGGTCCCCTCAGAGCAGGAAGTCCCATTGCTTTAGGTGCTGCTCAAACACCTAGAAAACCAGTAGAGAGCTCACAGCCCTATGAAACACCTCACAAATATATACCAGACAATTTAGACATTCTGCAGTACTCTTCTGTGCACATCTCCCCAGCTGTTTTCTGAAACACTTTTTTTCTGTAAGACAGCTCTTGTAGTGGCAATTTTCTTCAGCACACAAAGGTGTCTCCTTACAAAGCACCAGCAGTGTCAGACACTCTTCAGAGGTGCTACAGTGTCTTAAGGACACAAGGACTGTTTTGAATTACATCAGACCTTCTCTGGATAAAAAGATCGCCACACAGCATTATTTGTAATTGAGAAAGAGAGGTTAGAATAAATGAATTCTCATCACCGTCTCAGATCATCCTAAGCTGCCCACTGCCACAGTACTTGAGCGCAGCACTTAAGCAATGAAGGCAGTTGTTTCTGAAGTATTTTGAACATCATAAAAATAGTTTTAATGGTTAAAACTCAAACTGCTGGGAGCCATCACTCTGACAGCTCTGTCGAAAAGAGATGCGTTCCAGAAGCGAGACGTAGTAAATTCACTCACAGAAACAGTGGACCACTTTGGAACAAATTATTAGGTAAAAAAGAACATTTTCATACCTATACATTTCTGGTTTGCTGTTGATTGGACAGTGTGTCTGATCATTTTGTGCAGCAGAGTGACAAATAACTTTAAGAATTATTTCCTTGAAACGGTTTGGAAACATACCTGTTCTTGCCATATATTTCGTCTGGAAGGCAATTTTCCCCTGCCCTTCTCCACATCACCCTGGAGTTTCTTTTAGAAAGATGTGGTAATACAGAGAGACATCAGCATCATTCACTGAATGAAAATACTGAAACAGCAAACAGTTTCTAAAAATAAAAATATAGTGAATATGTCTTTAGGTCTCTAAGGCATTTTACGGTGACTAATCAGAGCAGTTTTCCTACGAAAAAGGGACAGAAGCAATAGAGATGGAATCAAATTTAATAGTACAAAATGCGAGGTCGTGCCCTGAGGGAGTAATAACAAGAATTTCTGCTACCAGCTGGGAGCTCATCATTTGGAAGTGACAGAGGAGGAGAAAGACCTGAGTGCACTAGCTGATCAAATGTCTGTAAGCTGGCAATAGCATGCAGATGTGAGAAAGACAAATGCAAACCTGAGATGTGTCAGATGAGGGATTTCTAATAGAACTAGCAAGATTTTAATCCTGTCTCAGAAGTACAGAATATTATATGTCTATATAAAAGATGAATTAATTTAAAATTGCCTTTCCTATGTCTTTCTCTGTTAGGATGACCAAGGGAGGAAAGAGCTTTCTTCTACAAGAAAGGACTAAATGAGCTTGATTTCTTGAGTCTAGCAAAATGCAGGATAGGAAGAGATATATTTGTTGCTTACAAATATCCCAGAGGGAAGTACCAGGAAGAGAGAGGAGCTATTTGAGTTAAAGGGCAATGCTGGCACAAGAACAAGTGCCTATAAATTTGCCAGGAATACACTTCAGCTGGAAATTAGATGAAGGTCCTGACTGTCCAAGAAGCACATTTCTGGGATTGACTTCCAGGAGGTTTTACTGGGACAAAAATCCCGACTTGTTTTAATACAGAGTTGAAGCAGTTCTTTACAGATACCATAGCTACCCCGAACAGCAGGGGGTTGGGCAATATGGTACAGAAAGTCCCTTTCAGTCCTATTTTCCACTGTCTTCATGTGCTTATCTCATTCAACAACCTAAGGTTTTGCACTGAAGGTATTCTTTGAGCTGTCAAAGCTCTGTTTTTCCTTGTTTTGCTGACTAGAAGAACTCACAGCTGAGGCCTCATATTGTACCCTGGTTACTTTCTGGCCAGTTTTGCTGTGGAAATTGGTGAGGACAATCCCAAGCCTGTTTCTGATGGATGCATGCCACGTGAGTCAGACTATCCACCACGTCTATGGGGGAATGGGCCAAAGGCTCCAAGCTGCCTGTTGCACTGAGATCAGCGCTGCTCCTGCCCAGGGTGGAGGGAGATCACTCACTATCTGACCATTACTGCCAATGCATGTAGAGACCTCAGTCCTGCAGTGTGAGGTGCTACAGGAGCACATCATAAATGTTCCTCTGTGTTGAAAAGCTAGAGATGAAGTTTGGGCCAAAGGCATGGGGAAAGGTGGAAAACTATGATTTGCAGGCACCAGGTGGTTGATGAGCAGCAGCTCAGGGCAGCTTGCTTGCTAACTGCCCCACACTTCATGCAGCACTCACTGTAAAGTCATCTGAAATCCTGAAGAAACCCAGCCCAGGAGCAAAAATTAAGGTGAACAGGAATGGCAGAAAATCAGGTGGTAGGGGCGGGGGGAGGTTAGGCACATGGCATTGGAGTCCTCACTTGAGACAATTTAAATGGTACCGTCGGTATAACTGAAAGCTGTGAACCTCAGCCTGGTGGAGGTTTGTCAAGTAGCTATTAAGATCAGTACTCTGGCCATCCCTGGGGTGCCACGAAGTTTGTCCTTCCTCTGCCTGTTAGCAGGAGGCTCTGGGAATTGACAGATGATCCCAGAAAGTGTCTACATGCAAAGCATTAGTTAAGGAAACTTTATAAGTACGTTTCTTTGCTTTCAGATCTTAATATATGAGCACTGACCTTTGCTTTCTTTGACCTTCTTCTCCTGGCATATCATAGCCATCAGATTGCAATACCGTTAGGGTGGTTGTTCTTTTCATGTAGCACTGTAACTTTACACAGCAATTTGTCACTGCAGGTAAAACATCTTTGCTGTCCCAGGCAGCATGCAAGTTAAAACAGGCATGGCATGCAAATTCAAGTGAAAGTCAGGAATTCAAACATGGAGGCATCTGGAGCAGGGGAAGGAAGAGGGGAATACTTCAGGAGGACAGTTTTGCAGAGGACTGCCAAGGAAGAGGAGTAGTGCATGCACAGGCAAGAGCAGGGAGGGCTCTCCAGGCATGCAAAACACAGCACAGAAGGGCGAGAGTGGGAGCAAGGAATGCAAGGAGGGATATGGAGAAAGCCTAGAGAAATGTAGGAGAAGGAGGTTGGAGGAGGAAGTTAGAGAAAGCTAACAACACTTCTTATGCACTGCAGGGCTCTGACATGAGAAGGAGCCCAGGGGCACTGAAGATAACAGAGAATGGCTGCTGCATCCCTTTCTAGAGGGCAAATTCATTGCTGGGCAAATGATCATATACACACACAGATCTACAAAGCATTTGGAGATGTTTCAGGGTGAAAGGCACCTATAACAGGAATTATTATTGTTGTCGTTAAAAGCTGTGGAAGTCCACTCGGAAATGCACCTGGGTTTTGTCTCTTTGAAGAACAGATGTTATTCAACTGCAGATCTGCAGGTTTTTTTCTTAAGTGCATATCTTTGTATTTTATTTATTTGGCCACTTGGTTTGAGTTCACAGCAGCAAAGTCCTTCCTGTGTGTTTGGACAGTACATGCATAAAGCACTTACTCTTAGCACAGCAACTGAATGTATATCTTTAGTTCAGTTTTATATTCTCAGCACTGAGCAAACCCTCAACAAACGCTGTCTTCAAAAATTGGCCATGCACCCACACCAGTCAAACTTTCCATGGAGTCAGAACCTCAGAAATCCCTCAGCAAGAAGGAAACATTGGCCTGGTCTGAATTCATTTAAGGAGAGGAGGGAAGAAAGAAAACCCATTCATCAAGTTTTGTCTAGTCTAATGACATTGGCCTGAAACTCAACCTTCTACTTTTGTTAGATTTTAAACCCTTGCTGATAAGTTACATCTTACTCCAAAGCCCTACGTGGAGGAAATGTTGCAAGTAAGACTAAAACAAATTATTCTCTTAGTCTGTCTTTTGGGTACAAATGCATCCTCCTGCAGTGAGCTCCCTGTGCTTAGTGCCCTTGAGGAACTAGGATCTCTGGTTTGTGAAACAGAGGTATGGGACAACCCTTCTCATCAGGGCCTCAGTGCAAATCAGCTCTCTCCCTCCCTCTCCTCCCTTGAGAGGGGAATTCGTGAGAGAAGTTGTGCTACCCTGTCGCAGGGCAGGCAATGGAGAGAGGCTGGCAGAGCATGCTGAGTAAGGCATGTTCAGGACATGGGTGCAGGAGCAGGGAGGAAGCCACGGGGCAGCAGTGCAAACAGACAGCTGGCCATGCATGGCTCCTTGCACCCAACGAGCCTCAAAAATCCCCTTAACTGAGTACCCAGGGACAGCCTGAGGAGCTTGTGCTGCTAAGTTCCTCTACTGTTCTTGTGACTCTGAGCTGATTGGGAGAGAGTTAAAGTCAGCTTTAGGCTGAGGATAGGATGAGAGGACTGTATCAATGTCTTGTTGTTAATGCTGTCCACTGGGGAGCCCACCATGCCCTTGGTGAAATCTTAGCTCTCCAGGGAAGGCAAGTTTTTGCTGTAAACAGGCTGTGTCAGGGGACAGAGCAGGGCTTCGCTTTCAGACAAGCTACATTTGAATGATGCAGCGCAGAACAGATGTCCAAGAGACAGCCAAGAGGTGGGACTGAGGCAAGGCATGGAGAATGACTCACCCGCGGGTGAAGCCAAGCAAGGGCTGGATGTTGAAACAAATTTTACAGGGCGAGAACAGGGCCAGAGCAGAGTGGGAAAGAAAAAAAGTCATCCTAGCAGAGAAATAACTGAAGAGACAAAGGAGGGTGAACAAAATCAGAAACCAACAGGGGAGCAGGACATAAGAATGACCACACTTCCCCAGCCTGGTGAGCATCCAGCTTGGTATGCTGTCTGCATACAGCAGCCAGGAGCAGACATCTAGGGAAAAAGCTCAGGACAGGCATAGATCGTGACTTTCCCCAAAGGACCATCTCTGGCAGTCCAAGGCATAGCAGCTCCTTGAGCCAGGGACTGTGCCTGCAACTTTAATAGCCTTCGGGGACCTTTTCTGCTCTGAACCTAATTGCTTTGCAAACCCCTCTGTGCTTCTGGCCTCCATTCTACCTTGCAGCAGTGAGCTCCACAGCCTGAGGGTGCGCAGGGGCAAAGCACAGAGGAGGAAGGGATGAAGCAAAGCTGCTGAGAAGTGAGGGAAAACAGAGAGGATCCTTCTGGGAAGGGACCCATTGCATGAGGCAGCCCAGCCATTAGCACTCCTAAAATGGCAAATCAAGGTCACATCACTGTGGTGCACTTCCAAGCTCTCATGCCAGGCCCTTGGAGGGTACAAGACATTAGCAGCACATTTGAATGGACTGCCCTAAGCATACCACTGTCAAAAGTAAAACTATTTTTGAGGAAGAATATGCCAAAACCAATGATTTTCAGCACCAAGAAGTTTCTTTCTCCTCCAGAGGCACAAGGAGCTCACAGTCCTCACAAGGCCAGTCCCTCTCAAGAGAAGAGCTCCAGGCACTTGTGCAGCCTACGCTGGAGCTCCTTTCTGGTCACCTCAGCTAATCAGTGTTAGAGAGGCATAAACCTGCCCTGGGAGCAGCAAGAGAAGAGGAGGAAGGCTTTTTTTCCTCAAATGGTAGAGCATTTCTTTTTCCCTCCAGGAAATGGGCAGCAAATGAAGGCATTCTGCCCGTTAAAAGAGAGAGGGAGAGAGGAGGGGACAGGATTTGAGTTACAAAAGAAATCGGCACATTACAGCAAGGGAGACTGCAAGGTACAAGGCCACAGTGTAAAAGCAAAAAAAAAAAAAAAAAGGTGTTCAAAGCCTTTACAGCATCCATCAAAGAGATAACGTTATTGCATGGTACGTTTATAGCTCCCTTGCAGCTGCGGCAGCAGCTTTTCTGTGGGACTGGGCTTAAAACGAGACCACAGCCAGTCCTCTGCCGCTCCCGCACCAGCAGAAAGGCCTTTTTTTCTCCCACGCATGGACATTTCCTGGCCCCTAGCAGCAACTGTGAAATTCGTTTCACCCTTTAATTGGATTTCATGGAGGAGAGTGAGGCACAAGGGGGGATGGCTGGGGTTTTAAGGGTCCCTGGCACCCATCAAGGTGGCTGCGACACTGTGGATGAGGCGGGTTGGGACAGGTTTGCTGTAGGAGGGTGCTGCCTCATGCACCCACCAACACATCCACGTACACTCTGCAGGCTGGGTGGCTCTGCTGGCCGGGAGAGCAGCAAATGTCCTATTTCTGGTGTCAAATTTTAGCAAGCACAAGTTGCTTCCATTTCATCGCACTCAAAAATGACTGGGCTTAACTAGGTCATATTTCCTAGCCATATCAGAGGTGAAGGCTTGTCTTGCTTGAGTGATTTAACCACCCTAGAAGAATTTTATGAGGCGGTT
>NW_010400979.1:24782-37454 GCF_000710305.1 Buceros rhinoceros silvestris
GTTCAGCAAGCACCCAGGATCAGCAATGGCTCCCCTTGCCTTGCTCTGGAGGAGTGAAAAGGACCTGTGCTAGGAACCAAATGCTGTATACAGTCCCACTGCTTTAAGATTCTAGGTGAGAAGCAGTTCTTCTTCAATGTTATGAACATACGCATTATTTGCTCCAATATACGCTCCAAGATGAGCTATTTTCAACTCATATTTTTTCTCCATGAGCTACCGAGGCCCAGCCTTCGTATGCTGCATTTATCTGCACCAGGCAGTGAAAGCCCCATGCAAAGTGATGCTTCCATCCCAGTGCAGGGAGAAGACTGAACCTTAGTTCTGGGTGCTGACAGGTGGGTGGAGAGACAAGGGTTAGCAGGCATTTTGATGTCAACTCCAATCTTCTCTGTCTCGTTTCCCCAGCTATGTCGGTGGCACAGCCCACCACCGAGTCCTTTTTTGTAAAGAAGTCAGAGGCAGTGATGGCTCCCACATGCTGGCTGATGGTCTGAAGCTGCTGCAAGAGCCACTCACCTGCCCTCCCAGCTAAGCATCAGCCTTGCACTGTGGCTGCCAGCATACCTCAGGGAAAAGCTGCAGGGAGCCTCAAGGGGCAACTCTTAGGAGCTGTACCCCAGTACCTGCCACGCTGACTTCTAACCCCGACATAAAACACAAATGTATTTGTGATTCACTAACATGTACAGTCCTACCCTAAATCACCCTGTACTCTTAGTGTGCATGATGTGTCTTGTGCCATCTCACCCCCTGGGCTGATGACACAGTTTGAAAAATGTCCATCTCTTTGCCCACGTTAGCCTTCTTGTCTATCAATGTCAATGGATGTCTCTTTGATTGTGGCTTATTTAGGAGGAGAAACAGGTTTGTCTTTATTTTCCAAAGACCTCACCACAAACCTCCTCATACATGTGGGAACAAGACAGTCATTATTTTCAATCTCACTGCAACCATCATGGTCTTTGCTCATTTTTACTCTCTTGTTCTTCATCTATGTTACTCATGCAACAAGAGGAAGACTCCAGGCCGTAATTCACCTGCTCTGCTTAGACAGCAGAAAGGTGGTATTTTCAGCATGGAGGTTTTTTATACTGTTCTTTATATAGCCAGCCATTTTGTTCTCTTTTGAGACTGAGCAGATGTTCCCACTGAACTGTGTGCAGTGACACCCAGCCTCCCCCCGCTGTCACCCAGACGGCTGCGGTCGATTGAGAACCCAGCGAGGCGGCAGCGGCACAGAGGCAGTCTTCTCCACCGTGTTTGTCAACAGCGAGGTTCGCCTGCCCCTTCACCTACCTCGGGTAAGTCCCGCCGGGTGCCTGCACAGTCTTCTCTAACCTAAATAATTTCATGCCATCTGCAAAACTTGCTGCTTCGCTGCTTCCCCCACTTTTCCAAGCCATTAATAAATATTAAGCACTGGCAGCAGGCTCACAGCTCACTGCCCAGCCTGCTCTCCCTAGCCCTGGAGAGAGAGAGCATCTCCAGCTCTCTTGCTCCAACAGCCCGGCCTGCCATCAGTGAGACCCCCGGCATTGTCTCCCATTGGCCTCCACGTCCCCACCTCACTGTGGGGAACTCCAGCCTGCACATCACGGCTTTGATGAGCTGGAGGGGTTATTTTGCCACTGGTCAGCTAGCGTTTGAAAAAGTGGAGTGCGGGTTGCCTGACAGCTGGCTCATTCCGCTCCTCCGTGCTGCAAAGCACTCAATAATTCACAACGCTAAATGGCCCCTTTGGTTCAGACTGAGCTTTCCATCCCATGAGATGCCAGATACAGCACTGCCAGCTCCCATTACCTGCCCTGTCCTCCAGCCAGACCAGGATTGCAGCATGTGACAAAGGCCCCCAGATGAGCTCCTGGAGATCAAGAGGTACTACCCAGACCTCAGAGGATGCTGCTATCCTTCCCATGGGGGGAGGAGGAAACAGCAGGCTGTGGAGGTAAGCAGTGGTTAAGTGATCCGAAAAGGCTGCCTCTGCTGACTTGTTGGGCAGGAAAAACATGAAGCAGCCTACTCTGGCTCTTGGGGGCACCCATCTTTCCTCCCCACGCACCTCCACAAACAGCCCAAGAGCAAGACAGGTTTGTTTCTTCCCCTCACCACTCCCCACCGGCTCCATCCCTGTCCTGTTTGTCCCCCTTTGCTGCACTCAGAAAACCCCATGTTGGGCTTGAGCCCCTTCCCCGCCTTGCCAAGGGACTGGCAGCAGCAACATGCACAAAGCTGCTGTCTGGGGAGGAGCAGGCAGCCACAGCCTGTGGGGCACTCGGGGGCTAATGGATTTAATGCCTATGGCAGATACCAGTGCTTGCATGGAGAGAGTCGAGGTCAGCTCAGGCACTCTGCTTCTGCGGGGTGAGAGGAAGCAGCAGGGAGGAGACAGGCAGCATGAGAGCAAGGTGCTTGGGTGCAGCCTCAGTCCAGCAACACTCCTGTCTCAGGCAAGTTACTTGTAACCTACAGCTGCCTCCCCATATTCTCCGGCCAAAAATCCTGCCTCCCATTACAGAGAAGGCAGCTGTTCCCCTCATCATCCATTTCCACAGTTTTACCCTAATTGGTGAGGAAGGGAAGACTCGTTTCATTTTTGTCATTAAAAGAAAGCAAAAGGAAAATAGAAGTTTCATTTTACAGGTCTCTGAAGTACTGCTGTCTACCAGAAGTAGCTGTGGATATCACGACTGTTTGCCCAAAAACCTAAATATCCCACATACTCTACCAACCCCCAGTGCTTTGGCTTTTATATCTCTTTTCCACCTCATTTCCCCTGAAAGGTCTAGGAGAAGTCCTGCAGGACTTCTAGCAGCTGCAGGGCTCCTAAAGCATCTTCCCCAGCTGTCCTGCCAGCCATTTCAGCAGCAAGCTCTTTGCCTCTAACAAGCACCAGGTTGCTGCAGTGCAGGTTCTTCTGTCCCCTCCAAGCTTTGCAGGGAGTAGACTGGGGCTCTGTATGCATTTTGCGCAGTCCACGATACATTCAACCAGACTTGTCAGTGTGCAGGGAAATCAGCCACTCATGCAGACTGCACAGCCTTGTTCGGCTGCTCGCTTTGAGAGCTTAGCCACACAAAAAAGTACATGCATGCACAGTACATGCCTTTAAAGCAATTCAAATGTGCTCAAAAGAAAGCCAACTTCACAGGTATAAGCTGAGAGAGTTCTTGATAGCAGAGGTTACATCACTGCCTAATTTCAGCCTTTCCTGTGTTTTGGCCAAAAGGCTGATAAGAACATCCCTAGTTTCTTCCTAATAATTGGTCAAACCACCTTTCTTAATGTTTTCCAGAGAAAGCAACCTTTCTGCACAGATACAAGCTGGAATAGTGACCACTGGTTGAAAGATGAACATTTAAAGGAACTGGAGAGCAGGTGGTTAGAGAGAAAGCAAGTGCCGCGGGTGCCTCCCAGGACCACTTCACTGCCATGCCCTTGCAGCCTGCCTGTCCTGCAGCAGGGCAGGCAGTAAGCTGCTCACAGGGAACATCCCTCTCTCCTTGGAAGAACAGAGGAGGCAAGCAACAGTAAAGCTTGTTTT
This sequence comes from Buceros rhinoceros silvestris, assembly GCF_000710305.1. Taxonomy (NCBI): domain Eukaryota; kingdom Metazoa; phylum Chordata; class Aves; order Bucerotiformes; family Bucerotidae; genus Buceros; species Buceros rhinoceros. The sequence continues at coordinate 28,327 of NW_010400979.1, forward strand.
CCAAAACACAAGGAGAGAAACAAAGGAGAGATTTCCCATTCATTCACTATTTCAGGCTAGTTTCCCCTAAAACTCTCTAAAGTGGCGCAACAAGCCCTTCTTTGATGTTTGCTTACATCCTCCTTTATCTTCTTCTGTGATATGTTTGTGGCTTTTCTGCAGAAAATGATACAGCTCCCTCCCTTGCTCCGCACTGGCCTCCTGTACTTACTACACTCAGTTACTGTCTTCTCTGGTCACACCTTTCCTCCCATAGCTCAAATACCTGACCCACCTTTTGTAGCGCTTGCAATTTTGATAGCAGCTCCTATCATTTCAGCCATATATTTCACAAAGGGAATGTACTTTGGTTTTTTCATGTGTATCTTGAAAGAGAGAGGCTATTAACAACAACTCAGGCTGATCTCCCTCCTGCATCCAATTTATTCTTGAATATCAACATTTGCAGGACTAAAATCTGTATAAAATTATTGCATTCTTGCATATCCATTCTTGGACATTTTTGTCTAGGGTTTCCTGTTTCTTTGAGGTTTTTTCTAAGGTAGGGTCAGGAATGGAAGAAGAGCTTCTGAGAGGGCATTTATAAATATTGTGTTATTTGCATTATAACTGCAAATCAAACAGGAAAGAGAGAAAGAGAGAATGAGCAACAACTCCTTTTATTTTTCCAAATCAATTTGTAGTTCAAAGGCATTCATTATTTCAGAGCAATCTCCTTCTTGCTATAGTCCACACTATCAAGCTTTTCCTAGACACATTCCTCCCCCATTGGTTAATGTGACCAACCAACTCTTCAGCCAGCCAAAAGGTTTCCTTTCAGTATTGTCAAAATGAAACATTCGGAACAATTTTTCATTCCTTTCTAAGCCAAAAAGTCTCAAATCCTCACAGATGGAATAAAGAAAATTAAATACACAGCTTTTCCTCTTCACTTGGCCATGTATTAAGTCAGTTCATGTTTTCTTGATTTATCATCCTGCCAGGGGGTTGCCAGGAATTACCAGTTGCAGCAGACTCTGCTGAGTTTCCAGAGTGGAGGAACGAGGCAGTCACAACTTCCCTAGCTGTAAGCTCTGCTGCGGTCCACACTGCCCCATCCAGAGAGCCACCTAGCTTTCTACCAGTGCTTCTGACCAATAAGTGCCGTTCTTAATTTTCTGCGGATGCTGTCTGCGTTACCAAGATCCGACCCCTGGGAAGGGAAGGGAAGCCCTTTAGCCTGTGCTGTGCTGCGCTGCAGGGAGGACTGTTTTCTGGGTAGGGTTCTAAGCAACGCAGGCTTTTCTCCTGCACTTTACCAACAGGTTATTTCTACCAGAATGCTATTCTAGAATAGCAGCTTTGCTGGGCTTTTCCTTTAGAAATGACTAGCAGTTTGTCAATGCAGACCTGGCTCTGGGATGTCTGAAGAGCACAGCACTGTAGGTGCTGCCCGTAAAAGCATCATCCTTTGCCCACTGCAGCAGAGTGCTCCTCCGCCCTCTCCATAGCCCACAATCACAGAGCGCTGTTGCCAGCATCTGAATTGCAAGTTTACAGCCCGGCTAAACTGCTGACCGCTCCCCACAGATCTCATTCAGCATTTCCGCTATCGCCCTTTCACTGGATATCTATTTCAGATTAATTGGCCCGAAGAAGAGGCAGCCTGCATTTGTCTGGATTATTTCCTGCCCAAGCTGCTAACCTCAATAGATATAATTTTTTTAAAGGGAACATGTTGGCAGGCCATCAGAAAGGAAAACTCCCTGACGGTGCAATTATAGTTTAATGCATAATAGCCATCCAGGAGACGCAGGGAAAGCCCAGGCATTTTGGGCCTTCACATGGAAAGAAAAAATGAAAAACTCACTGGAGAGGACTTTGCAACAGCCAGAGGTGAACGGACTCTGTGTGAACTGATAGCTCGTTTCCATCTCTGCTTTCAATACCACGGGCAAGGAAGGCTCATGGAGAGGAGTGTAGGCCAGTGCAGGAAAGGTGAGGATACCTGCAGGCAGGGAAAGCCATTCCTCTTGGCAGTGGGCTAGGTGAGAAATAACACCAACTTGCCCTGATCTTTGGTTCCGTGACATTGACAGAGGGATTAATTCAAACTGATTGACCACAACTTTACACTTCACATTGCTGTCACACATGATTAAGGTTGATCAAATTGTTCACTGCGGATAAATCCTCCAACAAACGCAGCCCTGTTATCTGTCCCTAAATTATCAGCCAGCAGCCTGTCTACTTGGAGACAGGATTGCTTTTTGGATGGCTGTGACAAGCGGTTTGCGTGAAGGCATTTTAACATATGGCATAGCTGGGACCCTTTTGCTGAAAATATCCTACTCCTCACTCACCATTTACTTTATGCCAGTGGTCATGTAAGTCATCCTGCATTGCTCCTAGCTAGGTGCCATGCTTCATACGCAGGAGAAACATCCTCTCCTCATTGCAAGTTATTTGCAATCATGCTGAATTGTTCCACGAGCCTATTATGCAACCGATAGGGCTCTTCAAAACAGCTTTGAGAGTAATGCCAGCCTGAGCATTCAATTATATTTATTCACATTACTCTAAAAGATAGCTTGCTTTTGTGAGCATCTTTGCGGGTAGAAAATTTTTTTTTAACAGAGTGTTTGGGAATAAAATGGGTCACAATAGCTAAGGAAGACAGGCTGCATGTTTTATTCACAAGCACATTTTGTGAACATTTATTGCTACATACACCCAACTCTAGTGAAGATGGACATCCCTAGTTTCCCTTCGCATTTGCCTTCCCTTGGTTCTTATTTTTGTCTACGTGTATTAACTGCAATCTACTGACATTTTCAGCTATCAGCTGGAGGGGACCAAAAAAAAAAAAAAATAGTTTCTGGGAAACTATGCAAAAGGAAAAGTTCATTCCCTCCTAAACCTTTTCCTTAAATTCAGTTATATTGCTCTCATCGGCAACAGGCTAATGGCCATTTACAGAGTTCATATCAGATGCAGCCTCACAGTTTCTGCTGAGAGAAAATTTCTCTGGAAAAATGCCACTTCATTTACTGGCGGGTTGGTTTGCGCAGCGTACCTCAGCTTTGACAGATTTTCACCAGCTATCACACAGGATTGCCAGGATGAATCCCTGGTCTGGCAACAGTGCAGGCCTCATCCCTGCTTCCCAGGGTGGCTGCCAGGGACCCTCTTCCATGCTGTTAGTCTCAGGAGCTCTCCCAGCTGTATTGTTTCTCTGTTCAGGTAGCAGGAGTTGGGGTTTTGGAGACAATTTTTTTGTGCCGCCTGCTCACACTTCCAGGTTTTCATGCTGTTCTTTCATCTGCCTCAGAAAGGTCAGTATGGAAAAGGAAAATGATTTTTTAAAAACAGCTCTAAGATAAAGATAGGTACTGCTTTCCTTGAAGCCAGAATAAAGAGCCTCACTTAAAAAAAAAAAAAAACAAACAGAAGGAGGTGGAGGAGTTAAAAATAAATAGTCCATTAACTTTTATTTTATATTACTATCTGAGGAAATATTCTTATCTGTGGGCACTTTTTTCAGTGCTACTGCTCTTGGAGTCAGCATTTGTGTGCTGCACATGTGGAGCACATGCATGCAAGAACGGCTGCGTGGAAGGGTACAAGTTTTGCGTGCAAGCAGTGAGAAACAGACCCAGACGGTTATGGGGATAATGGGTCAGAGAAACCATCCAACACTACCCCAAGTGGGACTGATCAGGTGCTATCACCACAAGGGCTGTGGGGTGGCCTTCGTGCAGATGGTCACAGGCGGGTCACTCTGCTGCTATGTCCTCATCCAGTACAGTAGGATGCCCAGAGGTCCCCGTGTGATCAGGGACCACTGAACACAATGAGTGTCCTGTGCACCATGACCTGCTATTGAAACAGGCCACCCAGCATCTCCTTTCCATCGGGTGCAAGGGAAGGAGACAGACTGACAATACTCCTGCTATTGAAAACACAACACCCTCCTGCCACCCCTTCTGGATGAAGGTTTGTGAGCATTTTGCAAATCTTAATTTGTTCAGCAAGCCCCACAACTCTTCTCTGAGGTACTGAATTATTATTTCCATTTTACAAGCAGGACAGAGTAAGAGAGGGTGTTTGCGTGAGATCCCATGTGTTCTCCATTAAGAACCACTGCACTTCCTGGCTGCAGCATGACCTGACTGAAGTGCTAAGTAACATCCAACATTTGTTCCCTTTGTACATCCAGACCATCCAGTAGCAGGAAGCACAGCTGCAAACTCATGCAAACCTGGGAGGTCTAGGGAAGGGTTTGGGCCCCTGAGGGCTCAGAGACTCAGATAGCAGGAACGCTGGACTCATTAGCCTTCTGTAAAACAAGGTACACAGCCTACCAAGTGCACAACAAGGCCTGACTACTTCTAGCTGACGGGAACACCTGCAAAAGGTTAGGAGGAGAGGTGCATAGGACACCATCAGGAAAAAGGAGAAGGAACAGCAAGGCAAACATTCCACATTCCTACCATCCTTTCATTGGGGGGTCAAAGCAGCGTGTGATGCAGCACTTGTGTTTCCTTCAATGCATTGACATATAGTCACTGCAGGGGAGGAAAGAGGCAGTTATTTACCCAGCTGAAACAAGAAGATCACGACCTGGATGGTGGGCACAGAGCACCACTCTGTCTCAGCCAGATACAGCAAGGAATGGCAAAGGAATTATTCATGGGGAAGTGAGCGACCATGCTTGGACCACCACCACCCTTCTGGAGGGTAATGTGAGCATCCAAGAGTGTGGACCTGATTCACAGCAGAGCCAAACCTCTGACCTCACTTACGTTACCACAAGAGTGCCACTAATTCCCAATAAGCCAACATTTATTTCCAAAGTTTCTCTACTCAGCAACACAGTGATGTCCCACAGTCTACCTGCTTTATTCAGGGGTTCATTTGGGCCTCCTAGATGGCCTCCAGGGGAGTTCCTTCCAGCCTAAATGAAGCTTTGATCCTACAGTTCTCCAATTTTGAGGGAAGAGGGCTGAGCCAAAGCACTGCTCAAGTGACAACACTGCTCCTTCCAGCATGATCGCTTTTGTCTTCGGTGCATCTTTGAGGGAATTGTTCTTCATTTCAGCTTGAAAAAACAACTTCCCGGTGGAGACAGAGCTGCAGCTGTGTTAACATGGCTGGTCACCAGAAACTTCTGATGGAAAACTGGACCATTTCACAAAGAGGATGCTGCCTCACCGTGTACTTTGAGTCTTGAAGCTATGGCAGTGGTATGAGGGAGTGTGAGTCCAGACTACCCCCAACACACATGTAGAGCCTGACCAGATTTTAACAGGAGGCTAAAAGAGGCCATTAACACCAACAAACCACCCTGCTTACCACACAGGTTTCACAATATCTGTAGTCATCCATCTCAGACTGCAGAACATAAATTATGTTTGAATCCACCTTTTCGACCTGAATCACCTCCTCAGGATGCAAGGGGTTGTACAGAAGAGATTTTCTCTCCTTGAGGAGTCTGGATGCTTATCTATCACACGGTGTCAGTCCAGAAGCAATGGGAGGAGCAGTGCATCAGACAGCACGTGTGACTGCCAGCTTACTAGGTTTGTGCCTTTCACTGTGAAGATAAAACTGCGGGTGACAGTAAGCTTGTGCAAAGACCCAGCTAATAGTTACAAATAGAAACACACTGCACTACCAGGCTCCTGGGGCTGTGGGGTTTCCAACATCGTTTTTACAAGAGCTGACATCTATGGCTCTTTCAGCTTGCCTTGGAGGTCACCCCTCAAAACGTGGCTAAGCAACATTCATCCTCATGCAACCTAAGCCACTCATCTTGGACACAAGACAAATAATGTGCTCCAGCTCTGACTCGCTTTGCTTCTCTGCATCATCTGGGCTAACCTCTTGCCTTCCCACGCAGAACAGCTGGCTCCATCCGGGCTCATATGTTTCCTAAAGACCTTCTGGGGGCTGCACAAATTTTCCACTAACACTGCACTTTGTTTATGCCCGGAGGTCTCCAGGTCAGAGCGCCACTGGGGGTGAGGAGCAGGAGCCATTGCTCTGCTGTACACAAGATACATTTGTCTCCTGTCTTTGGTTTGGCTGTGAGCTCTGTACAAAAAGCAAATGGAGCATCAGAGCAAAATGAGCTGGAGGTACTCCCCACCATGGCAGCACCAGCTGCCATCCCCTGACTGAGCAGACGAGGGAGTTCACTGAAAAATGAAATTAATTACACAAAGCCTGGCTCTGTTAGACATAAACATAACTGTTGTAGTTCACCACAAGGTTATGATGAAGGGATGAAAAGAGGGAAGCAAGTGGAAGTAGCATTGGTGTCACTGCTCTGAGGAGGTAGGCTGCCCTTAGAAAACCACGCAGGACAGGCTGGAAATTGCTTCCCATTTCATGACTGTTCTAAACAGAAAAGAATAAATAAGAAAAGGCAAAAAACCGAACAGCACGTGACCAGTTTAGGACTCTAACCCCAATGAGAGACTCAGGAGACCAAGACCAATACCACTAGGACAGGAAAATGGGGGGGAAATTGCATCAAGGGAGCTGCTGGCACAGCACTGCCAGAAGAAGACAGTGGAGGCCAGCTTCTTAGTGAGGCGTCTTGTTTGAACATATTTCATTCAAGGGTCTGCCACCAGTGTTACCCTCAGGGCTGCTTGAAGAAAAGTGCTTCCACCCTCAGGGCACCACAGAGCCTGGCCATGCCTTCCCCAGTGGAGTGGAAGAGGCATCATCAAAAGCAGTGCTCCCTCCCACACCACATTGTGCCACACCCCATCTCTTTCAGCTGACCCAGCATCCGTTCAACCTGCTTCAGCAGAGCTTCTCACAACACACAGATGCTTTTGGGGTCGGTGTAGACAAAGAGGGACAGGCACTTGGCACAGTTCCTTTTGCTGCACACCACCTTAGCACCGGGACAGGACACTACTAGCATTCAGGCGCACAAATCAAGAAGCTGGTTTGGCACTGGGCAAATTCCACAGCGCCAACACATACCTCTCAGTATTACCCCTGCACCACTTTACAGCCCATGTCTCAGCCTAAGATAACTCGCTCTGAGCAGGAGAAAGCCCTTACTTAAGTGCAGAACACAGCTGGGAAAGCACCTGAAATCTGTCTGGGGCTAAAGCCCTTTCCCTAGGGCATGGGCCCCGCCTCACTGCGGAAGCTGGTAGACCAGGGGCATGTCACCACTTGAAAAAGCCCCAGCAAGGCTGTATCTTGAGAGCCCTAGGCATATCAGGCAGCAGCAAGGTGCAAGAAACCTCTGCAGGAACATCTGGAGACCAGTGCTGAGCGGTCAGCATGGTGATGAGGGAAGACCCTCACCACCTCGCCTTCCCTGATGCTGCAGTCAGCACAGCCTGGCTGACTGTTCCTACCCCAGCAATACGCACTCCCTACCACCTGTGCTCTCCCAAAAGCTGCAAGCCTTTGCTGATGCTAGCAAGCCACCCCGAAACCCCTCCTGGCTGCCCAAGAACCCACATCACTCACACCTGCCACTTGTTGCACCCTAGCTTTCTGCTGCTCCCTCAGCTCTGGAATATGAGCAACCCACCCGTCAAAAGAACGGAGTGGCAGCACATTGCCCAGGGCCAAGGTGCGCAAGCGTAGGTAGGGTGAATACAGCCACCAGACCTGCCCTGGCAAGAGCAGGGTGTTTGCAAGAGCAGTTGTCAGGGTTTTTGCGATTGCCACAGAGATGGAAGAGATACTGCACCTCCCTGAGAAGGAGACCAGTCCCTTGCATCACAGAGCATCATACCAGGGGAAAATGTTTCATCAAAATACTGCATTTTGTACCCTTAAAATGGGGTAGGGAGGGATTCACTGAGAAAGCACACACAGAACCCATTTTAACAAGCCACAGATCGCCCCAGGAAAAGGTCTTGGACAACCATTATTTCAAGCGGCTCATCTGCGGCACTCTGCAGCTTAGTTGACAGCCTGAACAAGCAGGAGAGACAGGCATTAGGGAAAACAGAAACAAGGGGGGAAAGAAAGACCAGAGGAACTGAGACAGCCTAACAACAAAGGCTTGTCTGTTCCAGAGGAACAGTAAGTGTGGAAAGTAAGTGTGTGCTTGTGCGTCTGCGCAAAGAGAATGAATATATTTATACTTAAAATTCTATGGACTATGTGGGAAAGGTGCCTGTATATACAATCTGTAGTAGGAATTGATTACAGAGCAACGTCTCCGTGCTTAAGAAGTGGAGATACACATGTAAGTGTGAGTGATATGTGAGTCATCTGGGCACAGCTACAGAGCGTGAAATGTTCATTGTGTGCATGATGTGACTAGGAGAGCGGGGGTGCTCACCTGAGGAAGGGAGTTGCAGGGAAGTAATGCAGTTAGGGCGTCAGTGTATACAGCAAAGCCACGCGGCAGAGCATGTAAAAAGCTTTTGTTGGTAGAGATTTCATGCTTGAATCTGCAAGCACCCACGAGAAGTGAGGAGGAAACAGTGCATGTTTGGGGGTTGGGGATGAAAAGAGTGTATCTCTGCACATGTGAGAGAGGGAAAGACCATGGGATGCTTGCTATTCCAGAAGGCAGCGTGGCAGGGATGCTGTGTTGTGACTGCATGTGTCAAAACTCACTGCAAAAAAACAAAAAACCTCCCAGAGCTTTATAATCTGGGTGTTGTGTCTGGCCGTCCCTCAGCACAGCTAGGTTCTGTACGTTTATCAGGCCCAACACCTTTGATTTGAAGGCTGATGTGCAAGATCTCCGGCTCATTGTTTTCAGTCTTTGGAAAACCAGGATATTCAAGGAGTGACATTCAACCAATATTAGCACAAAAAGGGCCACTGTGGCATCTCGGAAAAGACACCCAAGCGCAGCACTGCTTGCAGCTTGTCATTCTTGCTTGCTGAGGTGCAGTGGTTTTTTTACTTCCTCCACTGTGGTTTGAACACAGCTGCTCTTCTACTGAAACCTGCGTGTTTCAAGCAGCTTTTCAGGAAAACAACAACAACAACAACAACAACAACAAAACCAACAAAAACCCAAAACCTGAGAACAGGTGTGGTTTTGCCCCCTGACTTGCTGTGTGATTACAACGCACTTCCGTGTGCGTTTTGTAGAGGAGCACATTGCTGGGCATGGGCGGGGGGGTCGGGGAGGGGGGGTGCTAATT
>NW_010400980.1:0-5485 GCF_000710305.1 Buceros rhinoceros silvestris
TATAAATATATGCATATTATTTATAATATATGTATATTATATTACACACACATTTACATACAAGATTAGCACATCGTTCTGTTCTTTAATGTGACCATATGGTTAAAGACTTTTAGAATGTAACTACGCTCTGGTTTTGGACTTGCTCACTACAAGTATACTAAAGCAGAACAGCTTTGGATTACACCGCTTAGTCGTCTTTACTGAAGATTAACCCAAACCTAAGCTTCATGTGTTCCACATAATTTAGGTAAGTTTCCCCTGCGCACACACTAACTGAAAATGGAGTATCTGGAAAAGGTGAAACATTTGAAATCAATTCAAACAATAAGACTGAAAAAAATTTGTCAGCCATAGTCAGAAAGCAGAAGCAATAGATGACTCTACCTGAGCACCTCAGCAAGCGCATCCACAGGTCATCTCCTCGGTTTAGACCACAGCTCACAGAGCAGTATCTTCTTTAGAAGGAAGAGACAGAACTTAGGCATCTTTTATCAGGCATAACTTTTGCTACGTCTAAGACTCTTCCCAAGGAAAGACAGAGCCAGATCAGAGCCAAGCCTATTTTATGCAGAACTAGACCTAGTTGCTTCAGCATCAGCTGAAATGCCCCTAAAACTGACAGAAACCAGAACTTTGTTTACCATAAAGTCTGTATGATTTTCATTCCTGACATCAAAAGCACATCAGCATTATGCTGCAGGATACCCTTAAAACATGGCTCCAGAAAAGTGATTGCCTCATTTGGGCATGGTGTAAAAGGGTATGAAGTTGCCCGACTTGATTCTGCCTGCCAGAAGTCTATCAGCCTCTGTGTCACCATCAAGAGCAGCAGAATAAAACCAAGCCACACAGACACCCTGCGGCTGGTACTAACAGGAATCCGAAGAAATTACAGTTGCTCCATTTTCCCCCACTATGACAAACACTGCAGTGACAGTTCTATTTAACAATCACCGATTAACCTGCAAGTCACTTTTTACCTCCTCCTGCTGGGAAGTCACATATCAAATGTGAATAACGAAGGCAACTGATGACAGATCAAAACCCTGTTTCAGTAAACCAGAACAGCCTGCAACGCGAGTTCTGCTCAGTTTAGTCCCGTGCAGAGGTGCTGAGCACCTGGAAGATCAAGTGCCAGGGGTTCAGGTCTAAAATTCTGCCTGCGAAAGCACCATGGCAATGAGCTGCCCAGGTCAAAACAGAGCTCTGAGAGGCACCATTGGTCCTGTCAGTAAAGGAGTTGCTCGTAAGAAAAAGCAAAACCTAATCAAAATATTAATGAGTCATATAAATTTAGAGGAGGTTGGATTGTGCACTCAGCACAACAAATTTGATTGAAAGAAATTAACTTTGCATGGATGCTTTGCAGCACACACTCACCCAACTGCTCAAACATATACTGTGGTAGTGCTATTAATCCTGGTCTGTACAGGTACCACAGACCCTTCTCCTATTTCAAAGACTATTTCTTCCCGTGAGATGGACAGGTCAAAGCCCTCACAACAGACCTGCTTCCTAAAGCTATCCATCATCTTCTGCTAGGGATGACAAGTACAGGTCAGACTATTTTGATCTTATGAGATAGGAGAATGGAAAGAGTTTATGTGAAGCTTTCAAGATGGGGGTGGCGGATCTTTCAGCATCAAAGACTGAACTTTTACTGATAAACGTGTGTTCTCCATTCAGTGAAGTACACCAGACTTTCAGACCACTGAACCCCTCAAGTCACAGCGGGCTCAAGAGGGGCACGAACTTAGTGCCAGGCGATGCAGGAGGGCAGACTGTCTAACCACCAGTTCAACCCCCACAGCGAAGTGATGAATCAACACCTCCACAAGGGCACGGAAGGGGACTGTTACAAACTGCCACTGCATTTAAATTACATTTGTTTCAGACTTGTGGGCAAAGTAATGAGCGATTTTGCAACAGCTCTCCTAAGGAAAATTAAACAAACAAGTCTAGAAAAAACAGCAGGTGAAAGAAATGCAAGATGCCCATGACAGCGAAAAGTGCTGTCCACAAACCCTAGAATTACCAAAGCCTGCTTTCCCAGCGGTTTGAGACGAACACTAAGCACTGCTGACCCTCCACAGAGGGCCTCCCTTCTTCTGCACGGAAATAATTGAAAACAAGAAAAGTATTGTTTATGAAGTCTACAGCAAGTCTAACAAGACCCCACATTTCTGACTGAAATGAAGAGCGGGGTACGAACAAGAAAGCCAGCGCGGACTGACCACAGCAAGCATCGGTATTTGCTATTACACATGCCACAGGAACACACCGCCCTGCTTCCGTCTGTTCTACCGCTACATCTCACCATCACACTTCCTCCTTTTCCTTCTTTCACCTGACAGTGCAGAGCCCTCTAAACTGCAGAAATACAACCTCATACACAGAAAAACAAATCATGCAAGATTTACTAATTGTTAATTAGTGGGGGCAAAGGCATGAAATCTGGTAAGATAAGTGTGTTGCATGCCTGTAAATAAGGCACAGTGAAATTACTTCCCAAGGAATTAAGTATCCAGACACAACTTGCCATGGCCAAGCTCCTCCACTTGCTTGGAATCAAGCAAACAGTGGGCGGAGCTCCCCTCTTAAAACTCCAGCCCCACACGATGCTGAACTGCCCTACCAAACAGCGTGAGCAGCGTGTCGTTTTCTCTACCGATGCAGACAGAGTTCCAAGAGAACTATCTAGAGGTCACAGAGGATCTCATTCCTCCACAGCTCAGTTCTTGTTCCATGTCAGTGTTTCATCAAGGGTGTTGTTTATAACAAGGGAGGGGTTTGTTTGTTTTAGAAGTATCTGTGAGGAATTAGAGCTAAACCACCAAATGAGGCCACCCAAGTATTCCCTCAGTATCAAAAGCAGAAAGAGATTCCCTTCTGAAACTTGAAGATTTTGCTTTCGTCTATGATACCAATTATCATTTAAGGCATCAAAACAGCACCACAGATTCAAGATTTTTACTGCAAATCAGGAGTTCTGCATCAAAGCAAGGACTACTCCATGGCGGGACAAACACAGAGCCACGGCGGGATCCACGCACTGCAAACAACATTGACATCACGGTACAGTTCACCCTAGAGAGGTGGTTTTCCATGCCCTAGGCAACCACTCAAGTGCCTTTTACCAGCACTAGTTACTACCATGACAGCAATATAGGATGGAATCAGCCGCCGTTACAGCGCGGTTACCTTAAATGCCATCCAGCCACTGAAACAGAGGGCTGGAAAATCACTTTGAGCAATACCGCGCTTCTGCTGGTGCTAGTGCGGTCTTTCAATTTACGCAAATACGTTACGACAGTTAATCAATTACAAATCAAAATCCATTCTCTGGACTATTAATGAATGCAACTTTGGTCAGGTAAAAGCACCGTGTTGAAATACTTGGGACTGAACACACATACTATGTGAACTCTGAGTAACAAGAGCAAAACAAACTCCTGCAAGGAGGAGTTTCATCAGGCTGCTGCTTCTCCTCTATTTATGTCACACAGGTGAGACAGGGGATAAAAGACCCAGTTTGCAACCTGTAACATCAGCGATCCCCACTTGCCCTGCGTGAATAAGGATCACAGCGCTGGCTCCTGAAAGGGGATTTCACCATAATTCAAGAGCTTTAAAACAAATCCCTTTCATGTCAATATTATTGCATGGATTGATATCCCAGACTTGATTCTCTTCACACGGAGGTCACTGGTGAAGCATACCATGGGTTCCAGCTCGTCCCTGAAGAGACAAAGCCATAATGGAAATACTAAAAAAAACACTGGTGAAAAACCTGTGCGCCAGATCTTCATCTCAGCCTTCAGCAGCAGCTGACCAGTGAGGGAAGTGGAGCAAACCAGGATCTGCAGCAGTGGCTCTTCCTCTAAACTGACAGAACAACTGGATGTATTTCCTTCATCTACATACACAGCTCGGAAATTTGTATTTTAAAGTTATTGCGCTTTAGTTCCAGGCTGTTCAGAAGTTTTGACTTAGGAATATAACGGGGAGCACAGAGCTGATAGTCCCCCTTTAGGTCACTGAGGTCAAGCTCCAGTGCCTTTTTAGCACCCAGAAAGCAACTCTGCCAAGGTTAGATGGTCTAAGGCAACAAAGAAAGCATGAGCTGGAGGCTCTGAAGTACTGCATTCAGAAAAACAGAAATAAAACCAGAAATACCGACATTTCTAGTGGTGTCTATGTAGGGCAAATTGATGACTTCTCCAAAGGCATGAATACTTTTGTACTAAGGCAGCTTCCCAAATCCTGCATTCACTGACCAATCCACTAGCCTATAATCCTCCCAGGCTGGCAGCATCTGCTTCTCCATGTAAAAACACATCTTCTAAAGTAAAGTCTACACAACATATAAAGCGTTCTATGATAAGAAATACCATATTAATGCAATTATTACCACACATGGAACTTTTCAGCCATTTTCCATATAAAGGACATCAGCAATGCCAGCAGAAGGAGTAAGACCAAGGTATTGAGATTACTGTTTAGGTAATTTAATTCCAAATAACATTACCTACTGTCCTGCAACTTCTTTATAAAACCTTTTTTCACACCTCAGACAAGTTGTTGACACAACACTGAAAACACCTTCCATTGTTCTGCTGCACCATCTCTTGCTGCCTAAGTTTTCACAAGCTTCTCACTCTTGGCTGGCAGGAGCTCTTAAACAGTCACTGTTTTCCCTGCTGCAACCAGTATTCATTATTCATATGTTTGACAAAACCATAATGGAACTCCTTGTTTTTCTGATGCAATGGACCAAACACTAGCATCTTCCAGGCACTTGCAAGATGTTTACTTCTTTAACTACGTGTATAGACAAACATATGTTCTTCTGACCAATGACAATGGTTTAATCTAATTTTTTTATCTTTTCAATGGTAAGATTAATTTTGGTTTTGTAATCTGAATGGTCTTTTAACCACAGTAGCTCCTACTTCGTTTTTCCTCTGAATTCTGACGATATTCTCAAACACAAAATGCCCAGGTAGTGGTGTTCTGGATTGGCAGCTCCATGCCCCTTGATTGCTATATAAAAGCAGGCTAATTTACCCCTAAAACTTGTAATGAAACACAAATATTACAATTTACAAGCGTTTTTTTTCCCCTGCTAAGAATGAACTCTAAATAATAGACAGCCACAGTTTCCCTGCCACACCAAAAGAGTGACTTCACCCCACAGCAATTACATATTTCAGTAGCCTTTCCAAGCCAAATCAAAGAGGAAAATCCACTCTGCTGACATCTATGAAACTGCTTTTACTTCTCCAAGCTGCAGCAAGCTTTAAGGATCTCGGCACAGAAGGGTTTACAGGAAATTACAGCTCCGACTGCCGATATCCGAGCGAGGATCAGTTTTGCTGGGGCAGGGACTTCAGACTTTGGCTGCCCTGTGCTTCTGGAGACAAAGCTGGCAGGAAGTGGAAGGGGAAGCAACGCACTTTGGGCTGGGATAAGCAGCTCAGCA
>NW_010400980.1:5887-40742 GCF_000710305.1 Buceros rhinoceros silvestris
CTTTCCCTCCCATTGTGACAAGGCATGAAACGCGCTTTGTTTGAGTTAGCATGCAGAACAGGGGAAGACACTACGTGTACGCGCTGGTGCCAAGAGCTGTGCAGCATCAAACCCCACACAAAGGGCCACGGGACAGACTGAGGCTTTAGTGCCTGCAGAGGCAGAGATGGGGTCAGGTTTTCACAGGAACATAAACGAGACAGGCGGCTGCATCGCAGGGAAGATACAGAACAACAAGAGACAGCCTTGATTCCACGTGCTTTCCAAGGAGAGATTTGCCTCAAGACACCATTTGCCTAACTGCAGCAACCCTCCCACCGGCTTCTTTAGAAGGAACTATCAAGAGCAGGCACTAAGCAAGGGAAAAAAGAAATACAATGTCTTAAAATATCTTTCTTCACGGTTACTGAGGTTTTGTGCCTGTTTCTTAGAACATGACCTTCTGGAATGCTGTTGGTTACACCGCTACGCAAAAGCAGCTGTACATTTCCAAAAAGGATACTGGCATTAAGAACACAGAATAATTTCAAACTGAAGTTAGCTTATCTTCTAACAGCACACTTCATGTTCAGCTCAACTGTCTTTAACGTACTCCAACCTGTTAAGTCAGTCCTTAACCATTACTTGAGGAAGGAGGACTAGAAGGGAAAAGGAGGAAGAGGTTTAGTCGGGTGCTATAAAAATAGCAGGCTAGTAATAAAATTTAGATCCAACTGAATTTAACACCACCATTATTTAACTTTATTCTGAGTAATCCTTAACAGAAACTTCCATCTTCTAACTAATTAAAAACCCCAGCCATATGTCTCCCAGGAACAGAGAGGAGAAGAACGGATAAAAAGAAAACTTGACACGGATACTAGCAAACCAAAGCAATAGATTCCAGATGTTTAAAAGCAGATTCTTTGCTTAGTCTTTCTAGTGTAGGTATGAAAATGGAAGGTTGGATTCTTTCCATGTTGTCTTCCAAATCTCTTATTGATGCCAAATTGTTCCAGTGGAACTGGGCTGGTCTCATTTCAAATTGCAGAAGAAATACTGCATCCCACACGTTATCCAAAGTTTCTCACCAGAAATGCTGCAACAATTTGTTTCACAGCTGCTATAGAATATCTAATCAACACAATCCACTTTTAAAGTCTCCTTCAACACTGGTGACAGCAGCAGCAGTATTGCTAGGAAGAACCACTCTTAATTATGTAAATACAACCCTCAGAGATGGTATCTGCAACTTCAACAGCATATGGTATCTGTAACTCAAAAATTGGTAACAAAATAATCCCATTTTTATATTTTATATGGGTAAGAAAGTTCAGGGAAAAATTTAAAAGATGCAGGTTCTCAATACAGCTGTTACGGGCCATACATCTGCCATGTACACAGTAAGGGGAAATTGCTCCCACTGCTCTTACTAGATGGCAAATTAGGAATCAGTCTTGTTCCCTAGGAAAACAACATATTAACACTGCAGAGAAACTGGTGAGGAATGTATTGGACAGTATTAATTACATCAGCTTTTCACACGGTTATTTATTGGCAAACGACTTCAGGATTAAGGGCTAGCTTCCCCAGAGGCAGTAGCAACGACATTAAACGTTTCCCAATACTTTGCAGGCTTTGTTACGTGTACCTAAACTGGCACAGAACAAAGGTGCGCGTATTTCCTACTCCGAATCTTTTGCTGAGTGGCCACTCCAAGTTTGTCCAGTAACAGCACACCTGAGAACTCAGTTCAGCTGGTGACAAGAGCTCCATTGACTCCTGCTGAGGCTCAGAGACGGGTGACAAGCCCAAGACCACCACAGAAATGCAGGCCCGTGCTGTCTGCAAGCTCGTATCCCAAGTCAGCCCTCTGCAGCAGTACGGTCAGAGGTCTGTAAGGAACTGAGGACCGCGGTGCTGCAGAGAAACATGAAAGCTGGGTCCCACCCTCATCCCCCAAATGGCTCAGCTGTGCCAGGTGGGAAGTCTGAGCGCACAGCCCTTCCGAGAAGGCATCAAACTAGATAATACTGACTGCATGACATCTCCTTCTCCCACTCAAGAAGTTAGGAAAAAACTGGAAGAACAAGATCTGATTTCCTTACATAACTCAGTCACTCAAGCACAGATAAGGGAAATGCTTAATCTACCCAAGAGAAGCTACATAACTTCAGTGATGTGCATGTTCTTTTAAAATGAACATGCTCAAACCCTCCAAAGCAGTATCTGAAAACAAGAAATGTCTTTTCTAATACCGATTATATTCCACAAAGACTAAATGAAGTAAAATGTATCCTATACATTACATGCCTGACCTTCCCTAGGCACGCATAATATATGCTGCCTAATAACAAAGACCAGGGATGAGAGTCTTTTTTAAAAAAAACTAAAACTTTAATGATTTTTAATCTTCAAATCCTGAAAGTCATTAGAAGATTCTTCAGCTTTTGGTTTGGTTTTGGTGGTTTAAGATCAATTCTGAGATTCACTACGCTATTGTACATTGGGAGAAAAAAACTACTCATTCTGGGGGCAATTTAACACTCTTCAAAAAAAGAACCAACAACTAAGACCCGGTAACTCCTGCATTTATACACAAAGTACTATATTCAGTAAAATGTCCTGAGAAAGGATTTTGTAAAAGCACCCCTGATAATGTTTAGTATCTACAGCCAGCACAGAGTTTAACAATAATGGACCCTTCGCAAAAGCAACAATCCCAACCCACCCTAAGTAAAAGTTCCTTTCAGACTCCGAAATAGGGATATATTGTATTTTAACGACTGACATTTCAGAACACAGGGTGCACTTTCAACTCCTTCAATGAGTATGCAGTTAACCGAAAACCAGAAGCAGATTTAAGTCTCAAGTCCTTTTCCAGTCTCTCTCTCAAGGAAACCTTCCCCTAACTAACATCAGCCTCGCAGCACGACAGGCAGACGTACTCCTGCCGGCCAGCGGCTGTGGACGCTCAGAAGAATCTCACCCAAAGTCCAGGCAGTGTACGTACAAGTTGCTCCAGTGAGGGGTTTTCACCAGACAACCCTGTCCTTAACAACAGTATTATAAAACGGGATCACCAGTGATCCCTTGCCTGCATCAACAGCTATAGCGTTACCTTTCCTCGAGTACCGCACTTGCAGCGGTTTTGAAGTGTTTGCAGTATAACTTTATATTCCTATTCACTCCAAAAACTATGAACCCATGAAAACTGCATGCTCTAAACCAAACATCTGCCACCACAGATACCAGCAAATCTGCTTACGGAATGCGCAGGAATGAATTATTAAACACTCATAACATTCTTGACAAATTTTAACTCCATTTTTCCACCAGAAACTTTAAATATTTTGAAAGTAAATAAAAACTTATGTAGTCCATAGGATGTTATAAAACCAAAGTAAATCAGACTCAAACTCAAATTTCTATAGTTTAAAAAACAAAGCAAACTCCCCACTACATAAATTCTACTTACTGCACTGGCAGCTAATGACACCTTTTTCTTTTTTCCCCCCTCTGTTCACCATGCAATTCTCACAGGGCTGTTCACAAAACACCGCAGTATTTGTGACCCCCGCTTCTGAATATAATATTAATGTTCCCTGAACACATGGGGGTGCATTGCTTGTTTCCTTCGTGAGCTCAAACGCACAGGTCTACTTCTGCCTAACTAAGAACGCTCAAACCTGATCTTAACATCTTGATCTCTGCACCTGAAACTTCCTTCAGACACAAAGACAATCCCACGGGGGTCATCTAACTCGTCCCAAGCACCAAATAAAGTCCTTGAGCAGGATTACTGGGAGAACCGGGCTAGAAAACAGGCACTCCAAAACCAAAGCAGGGTGGATTCCGTTCTTCATCGTACAACAGTTCACCACCACACCATCTTTTTAATAAAGGCCAGACTAGGTTTTCAACCTAACCAAGGTCTGAACACGATGATACGCTCAGTTTCTGAAGTTTAAATGGGAAAAGAAGTTCCTGGCTCTGTTCTAGTCCTGTCTTGCCTTATGCTATCCCTGTGCAAACATACACTTACGCTGCTCTGAACAGAGAGGAGTACAGCTGCTGCCAGGATTTGACAGAGCCAAACTGATATCCCGGCTCACTTTTATCTACAACGGCTAATTCATGAGTTTTCATAGGCTTCCCTCACCTAGCACCACTTGCAGCAGAGCAGACTTCCAAGACGATGGGATGACGTTTAAAACCGCTGTACTAAAGATTTCTGGAAAACACCAAGATTAATAAAGAAGAAAAGCACAAGCTTAGAAATTAACTGGGAAGATCAGTTTCCTGGTGCTGCTCTGGGAGTTGTAAACACAGACCTCAGTGGAAAGGGCACATTTCTCAGCGTTCCTCTACAACACTAAGAAAAATGAGATTTTCTATCTGCACTTCCTTGAAGAAGGAGCCCCGCTGCTGCAGACTGTTAGTAAAACTTCTCTGATTTATTCAAGTATTTTGCCCTAGATGCTGATTTTGCTTCACTATTTACTAACAGTCAAGTTTAGTTTGTGTGTGTTTTACAGAAACGTAGTTTGAGAAATATACCCCAGCCTTAGTTGAAGAGAAATCAAGGATCTCACATGCAACAGCAGAAAATCCAACATATCAGGCAGCGTGTTAAGGTGCTAGTGCAGACTAAGATCGATTTTACATTACTCCTGATATCACATCACAGTTTTCTGGAAGAACACATTAAAGGAATATGGCAAAAATAGTGAAAGCAAACTAAAAGTTATGGCACGAACAAAAGACAAAGGACTAGGCAGCATCTCAGAGCATCCACCTCCACTTGTGATACTTCCAGCACAGCCCTTCTGAAAGCCAGAGAAGATGAAAGGACTTCATCTTCCTTTTTGGACTCACGTTTTGCTTCGTTTGAAGCTTTCTTTTACAAACTCTAACTTGCTAGTAGTACGCAGCAGCTCTATTCAGTCATCTGTACGTCCAGAGCTGCCGTTCATAGCAGCAGGACAACTCTTCCTCCCATGGGTACACAGCATCCGTGGACAGGCTTTACTGCGGCAAGAGTAAACTCTGAAGGACAGATGAAGGTACCTACGACAAATGAACGGCTCTTATGTCAGCGGTAGCTCCTCCTACACACCAGTTTCCCAGCGTATTTCTATCTCAGCCAAACTGCACCTGCGTGAAGGTAAGGCTGTGGTGAGAGGGCTGGCGGAAGCAGTAGCAACAGTAGCGAGTCCTGCCAACCAAAGTGTATTTGGAGAGGGCCACAAGAACTAACTCAGGATTAATGCTGCAGATGCCTTTGCAGAGGCACTTCCAAGAATGTGTTACGATTAGCAAGATCTTATTTTTCTTTAAAGAACACGAAACACCACAAACTCACTATTACAGTTCGGGATAATGACATTCCAATGCATTCATTCTATTTTCGTGTTGCACGATCCGCAGGTTTAGTTACCAACATGCCTTCAAGATCTGTCACACTCAGATCTACCACATTATCAGCACAGCTGCTGTTATAAAAATCAGAAAGACGTTTCCGACTAGGCAAGCGTAACCTGCTACATCTGCCAACAAGGTTTCTGCCCCACGGAACTGCCCTTCCATAGGCAGCTCTTTTTACCTACTTGTACGGTAAAATATTTTTAGTGATGTATTTAGCTCAGCTAGTAATACTCGCTTATAAAATATTGAGCATACGGTTTGCTTTATTCCAACAGCATAAAGAACAGCTTTCCACTGAGAGGCATAAACATACATACCTAACAGTGCCAAACGTCCCGGAGTCAAACCGCGTCCAAGAGTCCCTCTCCGTGACAGCCACGTTCACTAAAGACAAGGGCTTCCCATGGGCCGTGTTCTGTCTTACTCCGGATCGAATCTCTTACTTGCTGCACATGCAGGGCACCGCAAGAGCGTTACCCCAGAAATAACAGCAAGTTCAAATTCTGCTGTTTTGCAAAATACCAAAGACGTGAACTTCTCAAACGCTTTGTTTCAGCTTTACTGAAAGGCCATATTATGCACCGCAGGTTTTTAATATTGTTCACTCTTCCTCAATGGAAAGCACAAAGGAGTGAAATGATTGAAGGTCCTGTGGCGAACGAGCACAGGTCACGGGCCTGACTTTTTAGAACATCTGCTTATTATTTTTAAAAAGCCTAAGAGTCTGAAATTCAGGCTTTTAGCTAAGAAATAATGGTACTTTTCAGTTAAGCGATTGATTCTTTTCAATAGCTTTTAAAACATGAAAAATCATTTACCTCTGCTTAATACATTATAACACTTTTTTTTTCAATTGATATTTTCCATGGAATAGACATGACTGGATGCAGATTTTGAGCCTCTAAAACACAACATTCCTAAACTGATTTCTGTTTCCAGCTGAACTCAAATATTTTAACCTTCCACAACTATACTGAAAAACCCACAGTTTGAGACTCCAGCTGTTCACATTACTTCTAAAACATGAGTTCTACAGTAAAAGTAGATTTTTAGGCTGTGCTGATGGCAGTAAACACTTGGTTAGTGATGTTCACAAAAGACACTGATGCTTTCAAAGTTTTCACAACCTCAGAAGTACATGGCATGGCCAGGAACATGGTGAGACCCACCTTCAATCTATTACCTCATCTACTCATCCCCTAATCGATTAATGAAGACAGATTATACCAAGACTTTTTTCTTCAATGATACTAACAAATAAACTTGACTATTTGGGGGGAGCATAAGGGTGAAGAGGGAACAGATCGATTCAGAACACACGACTGCAACAGAAAGCGTAGAGCAAAACCACAGCATATAGGTTAGGCATGCTCTGAAGTACAATAAAACATACACAAACTATAATATTGTTTGTATTTTTCATACCACATCATGCTGTACAAAAGTATTGCCCTAATTTATGTTGTGTCTTCTCTTTTGAAACAGCCAGCCACATTCTGATTTCCAAAACTGTATCTCTATTTCTAATTTTATTACTCGTTGGTGTTTCACCGATGGATGAACACACCATTACAAGTTTAAGTCAGTGCTTTTCTCCAGTTTTCTCTGAAAAACATGCTAGGCATACGCAGCAGTAAAATTAAACATGCCTATTCCAAAGGCCTTGTACAATTTTGTTAGGGAAAAACCCCAACAACATATGGAAATCAAAGCTTTTACTACATAAACAAAGAAGAGAGGGGGAGCAGTTGGGAACATGGTATGTATGAGTTTCATTACTTTTCTATTTTGGTCTAATGCAATTTTCCTTAAACGAGTACAAACTCTTACAGTACAATACAAAGGCGCCTTTACACCAAATCTTCCACCAGTGTCCTGCTCCCTGTGAAGCACTTGTTTTGGCATGCAGCTCGAAGCCTGCCAAGAAAAGGTCGTCGATCTTTGCCTGAAAAGCTTGCACCAGCTTTATACAGCAAGGGCTTACTGCAAACACACAATGCTTACCAGATGTTCCATCAGCTCACTGGATACGATCCAAGGGATGGCTGTAAATCCACGGAGGGATGTTCATTACAAAGGCTTCCGCCACACAAAGTCAAAGTTACATAAGAACCCTTTGGAGAACCTCTTCACTGCCCAGCGCAGTTCAGAAGGATCGAGCACCAAGACCAAACTGTTACCTAGTGCTGATCTGCATTCACACCCATACCTCTAAAGAGAATTTGGGGTGAACCTGCAAGGTTCATTTTCCCAGTCAACCGCCTGTGCCGCTGCTGAAGTCCGTATTAACTTGCAAGAGCAAAGAACACCATTATTTCACAGCTCCAACTCTCAGGCTTTCCAGTTATTGTCCTTTGGGTAACAACGCACAAACATGGGCTTTCAGGTGCCGTTCTACCAACAGGCAAAATCTTGTCTCTAACACATCACCTAACAGACCTGTGAGTAAATACATGCCAGAGTCTGACAAATTACAGATATCTATCAACACGAACTTATTTTAACAGATTTGGGAAAACAAGATTTCTTTGAAGTTACCCATACGAGGGATGACCAAGTGGTGTGGCTGATCATCGTCACCTTCAGGTTTCTGTATTAGTATGAACACAACACTAAGGGTTTTTCACTTCAGCGTGTGTGTTTGTGGTTGTTTTAAATAAACAAGAAAACTCAAGGTCTGGATGGGCAGAGATTTCTCCTAGTTGTAAACAGTCATAAAATAGATGAATAGTTCCAAGAAGAGAAAGAAAGAAACCTAGGAAAAACATGTTCATTTTTGTTATAAACACCCACCCTTCAGCACAGAGGTATTTTAAGATTAAACCAAACAAGACCCAAGAGAAAAGACATATTAGGAATATGAAGGCATAGCAGAAGGAGAAAACTTTACAGATCAGTTTAAGGTTAATTCTTTGATTTAAGCCTTTTTCCTCATTTGTGGTTTGAACGAGTACTCATCTCTTGGGACTGCAGAAATAAAAAACTGAACGAGGAAAGAAAGAATTCCCCAAACCCAATCTACATGAACCCAAAGCTTCAAAGGAAACAGCTTCTCAGTTGATACACTGCATAACGAGTTTTGAAAACAAAGATTTTGATTACACGTGAAGCTGGCTCACACACTACTACTCACTCTTATTCTGTTAAAGCAAGGAAGTCCATAGAACAGGAACTGAAAAGCTAGTGCAGTATCCTACCTCTACCCAAACCATAGATGTGAGATCAGAAGCAGCAGAGCCCTCCTTACAGAGGCCAAAGAGAGCAGAGTTACAAACGTGTGCTGGTTTCTGATGAGGTATTTTGCTTTACATTGGGAAGAGTGAAAGTCTCTACAACAGGGACACTTCAAACCCCATCTCCCTGAGCACACAGCACTCCCCAGAACTTTCGGGGCAAGAAGCACTCGTGAAAGAGCTCCAACTCATAAGCCTACCCGAGTCAAGCGACCACACCAGTCAGTAGCACCAGTTCAGCACCGTCCTGTTCAGATAGTTCCAGGCTATTGTAACTCCCACGAAAAGCCCCAGTCTCCAGTCTAAAAATGGCCTGAGTCTTGGTAAACAACTTCCCAGGCATCAAGCAGCATCCGCACACTTTACATTTTATCCCCGGCAGACTGCCTGCCCTAATGCCACAACGGATCCATTTGTGCACATCCTCTGGGTTATTATGCAGTAGGTTCTTCATCCATTCTCATTTGAAAAACCACCTTTGTAAACAAGGGGTTAAGCCAGCACAGAAGAAAATACAATAGAGAAGGTGGACTCCAGTGTTAAAATCTTGAAATGCAATTCTTCACAACAAAAAGCTGGTGATTAACTTGAAACATTTTAGAGATGTGTCTGCCAGAAGGAAGAGCAAAGGTGGACTAGAGATACACCCTTATGGAAGAGATGGATCAGTGGGAATAAAGAACAACTTACACATTCCAAAAAACTGAGACATGCGATAGCCACATACCAGAAATTCTGAATGCACACAAGCATTCTTTCACAGCCTGTTCAACACCAAGATCCACATCTGATGGCTACGAGAAGCTATGTCATGGTCTGCCTGATGGATCTATCAACAGCACCACGAATGTCCCAAAATGGAGTCAGAGATAAAAAAAAAGAAAATCCAACCTGTCAAAGTTGTGTTTGTAACAGAAGACATTAGGGAAGGAAGACACCCCTCTTCACTAACGCAAATTCCAGAAACAACCAAGCAAAAACGGAAGCTCCAGGATGCACAGCACTTCGAGCCTGAGACCTCCAGGCAAGCTCTTCTCTGCTCAGACAGTGCCTCAGCACAACCAGATCTCACCCTCTGTGCCCGGACAGCATAAGCAGCTTAATGACGATGACAATGGCTCCAAAGCAGTCTAAGGAGCAGAAGCTGTGACAAAAGGATCCATCGGGAATTGTAGGCAGTGTTCAGCCCATGGGGTGTTTTCACAGAAATACCGGGTTTCATGCTGTACTCACTCTACCCAAGTTGGATGCCTGGGACAAACCCTGGGGATATTCTGACTAACGAGATGTATCAGTGTTCTAGATTTATCAAGTATGTAACCAAAAATGGCATTAAGATGCACATCCCACTTCCACTGGTACTGCTTTCCTTCTTCCTGCCGAGCTTCTACCGTAACATACACCAATCAGCAACAACTACACCTGCAAAACTGAGAGCCTTCAAGTAAATGAGCCAAGAGCTGGGAAACCTCAGCTCCAGTATTTTTACTGAATTACAGAACCTGACATAGTCAGAAGTCTATGGATGTCTTCGTGGGTATTTCAATGCAAAAGGCCAAATAATCAACCTAAACAAAATGTTTTGCCTTCACAAAAGTACTGCCATGACTTCAGCGAAAAGGCTTTATTGTAAAATAGCACTTAAGGTCTTCATCCTGTGAAACTCCAGTGTTTTATGAGCAGATGAACATTTTAGAAGAGGTAATCCTTTGTAACTACGTATCTTGTAGAGATAACCAAGACCTTCCCACAGGCAGCCTTCTGCACTACCTACCACCTCCAGCATGAGGTGTGAGGTTTTACTGCATTTCAACTGCCCACTCTAAACTGGTGAGTCCGTAACGGTATAGAAAAAATTGCATGGAGACAACTAACAATGATAAATAATCATTCCAATTCATTACTTAGGTCACAAAGAATTTTGACTATTTCTTAATTTACTACATGTTACCTATAATAAATGCAGTTAAGGAAAACCACTGTGTCAAGGTCATTCTGACATCATTCTACAGTTGATTCAACGGTGACATACTGTAAATAACTTAATTTGTACAAAGCAACCACAAGTAACTGTATACATTTGTGCCACACAAACCAGTAATTCCAAAGAGAGAAGAAATCTACAACAACAAATGCAGCAGGGAGGTCACGAGCTTTTAAATATAGCAGCATCCATCCTTCAACCTACATAACTCTGACTGTTGAAAGTGGTTTTAATCATTCCTCCGGCAGTTCACCTCTTACCCCTTGATGGCCATCTGTTTCTCCAGTTCACGAACTGGATCATTGTGTCATCACACCAGTTAGATTTCAAGCTTTCAGCCTGCACTGGGCTGTTGATCAGCTACACCTCAGCTCTTAAGGGTTTCTGAAACCATTCAAAACACTTCGCTCACCAGGCTCCATAAGCACTAAAACAGGTGAACAGAACACTGCAAAGCATGTCAATAAAACAGCCAATGAGCATGCTTCAGCCTAGAAATAACACACAGGCTACAGCAACACTGAATTAATACAGAAAAATCAGTACGACTCAGCAGCAAACAGGACCTAAGAAATCAGAGAGCATGTCTTAGTCTCCTGTTCTCCAAAAGACTGATCAACAGACACTGCCTTCTGCACAGCCCTTCTGGCCCAGGCTGAAGATACAAGACTATAAAAACCCGCGCAATCCAGTTTGCAAAGTAAGGGAGAACAAATAGGACCCATCCTTCCCGAGCTAATTACTTCTTCCAAACACCAGCCTACTAGAAATGTTTTTCTTCTAGCTGCATCTTCAAGTGAAGTCACCACACGACTGGTTCAAGGCAGAACTGATGATCACCTGCCCTGCAAGCCTGACAAAACGTTCTGGCAGAGTAACGGCCACCATCACCACCACCCACATTTTGATCTGGTCTCCCAAAAGAAGTGATTAGGAGTTCTTGCAGATCCTGTGTTCGTGCATATGACACAGCAAACATCTCAACAAAGCAAAGCAAAAAATTCCAACTACTACTACGAGATGCTGCAGCAGGTCCATTTGTTTGTTTTTAAAGGGGTTTGTTTTTAAAATAGCCCTCAGACCTGAGGGAGCAGCAGTTGTTTCTCAACATTTAAAGTCAATAAAAGCATTAAAATATAACAAGTGTAAGCAGAACTTCGCTGACTAGCTGCTGCAGTTACCTCAGCCCGTGAGCGCACACCTCGGTGTGGATCACCGTTTGGGAAGTTTCCGCTGACGCAGCTGCTGCCATTTGTGGGAAACACAAACCCACATTTACCCTGAACACACAGGGCCGTTTGAAACCTGCGGCAGGTACATCACCCTGGAGATCAGCCCTGGCACAGTGAGCACAAAGACCCAAGGGACAGGTGCTCTGGGGAGCCTGGGCAAACAGTTTAAAATGGAGAATTTTTAACACGTATTTAAACTCTGTTTTCTCTCCCTACGTCCCCATCAGCACAGCGTGCTGAAGCGTTTCGCAGAACTGGCTTTGAAAGCGCAGTATGGGAATGTTTGAATTTTTCCAGAAAAAGTTTAAATCTCAACTTTTGAGGACATCACCCTATGCACAATAAATAGCACATTTAGCATTTTCTTTTTGGTATGGGGGCCAGACAGCTCCTACCAGAGAATTCACAAAAGATGCTGAAGTAAAGAGTTACCCACCCTCCCTCTCAGTGCAGAAGAGACATTCAGGAGCTATAGGCAGGCTCCAAAATAGGATTAGTGTAAAAAACGTGATGATAAAAAACACGCCTGCTGGGTTTGTTGTTCCTGCAAGGGCTTTTTATGCAGTCTGCTTTCCACTTCGGACTTTAGCATTTGTGTTTTCCAACCTTTCTCTGCTTCAGAAACTAGAATTAAATGAAACTAGAGAGCATTTTCAGATCAAATCCGAATTCCCTGAGATTTGGACAGTCCACTGGAAGAGCTGGCAAAATGTCCAGGGGAGAGCAGCCTCAAGCCTTGGGCTTCCCAGGCTGTCCCCAGCGTGTGCACTGACACTGCTGGAGGAGCAGAGCTGCGGCTTGAGGCATCCACTGAAGGAGATTTCCCAGCACAGGAAGTAGCAGAGAAGCTGGCACAGCTGGGACTAAGGGACATCCGAGTTTTAAGAGGTATATGGTAGCAACATCTTTGGTCAATATTACATAAAAGCTGACTAACACTGTTAAGAATATATTAGTAATAAGAATGCTGCTTCTTTACCCACCAGTTAGGATTTTACATGTAAACTTTCAATTCCTATCGCAGTATATACACATGATGGCTTGCCTGCAAAATTAGGACTTTTGCCTCTTAGAGAATTTAACAGGCAAAAAAAAGCTCTCTGCCCATATTAATGGATTCAACTAATCTTAATTACACCAAACAGAATTTGGATCTCTCGCAAAATCTTTCAGAAGTGCCAAATAACTGAAATTACATTCTTGGTTGTGATAATTAGAAACCTGTAAACATCACATCAAAAAAAAAATCAAATTCAGTCCAGAGAATTCCAAGACAATACTGGTTGGTGGGTACATGCTACTTTGTAAACACTGATATTTTTACTGCCTATATTTTTTTTTAAACACTGATACATGATTCAAGTTGTTACTAGAGGTATTTTTATTTTCATAAGTTGCCAATTTTTTCCCCCTCCAGAATTCAAGGTGCAACAGTGATACCCATTTGCGCAGTGGGAGAAGAACGCTACGTACTCTGCTGCTCTACACAGTGAGCACAGGAGTTCAAAACCGAGATCCCAGTCACCAAATCAGGTCAAGAGCAGCCATCACCTCCCCCAGCCCTCCAAGCCACTCGTGCACGTAGTCTCACCTTTACCTTATGTTCCTTTCAAATGTCAACGATACAGACCAGCTACCGTGAGCTGCCCCAATCAGACATCAAATACACTGAGTATGTTCTACCGACATACATATGTTCATACACATAGATCAAATGAAATGAGCATTTTTAAACATGTAGAATAAGCTACTTTCCACGCAGGTGGAGCTTTTCAGTTCCCTACAGAAGGATGCGTACTGTTGGCATGTTAAACCAGGTGCTTCGCTAAGACAGCTGAAGGGAGAGGAGACTCACCCAGTATCACCCAGGCCTCAGCCCTAATAAAGCAGTCTAAACACAGGATTTCAAAAAACATCACTAAAAACACCATAAAAACACTTTACAGACTATTGTACAATCCTCCTTGTGAGGAAACCTGTAAACTTCCTAGAGAATCCTGCAACACTTCCACACACGCTTTCCCACGGTTATTTGTATGGGAAAGCTCTGAAACTAGAGAAGTCCTGTTGCATCCTGCATGCACACCATCTCCAAGGTTCTACCCAACTCACCTCACTAAAGCCTCCTGATCTTCCCAAGGGCTTCCCTCGGTGGCCCGTTCCCATCCAAGCGCCCCCCTTCAGTGCTAATGTAGCAACATAAATGCTAGTTCTGCAACTTCCTTTCCAAACACCTTTCTGGAGTCACAGGGTAATGCACCACATAATACACAAGGCATTACCACAGCTGCTTTTCCTTTTCCCATTTAAAAAGTTGTAGCATTCTACAGAACTCGAAGAACATGACAATATGTGTTTTTGCAGGCTCCTGTTCGGAGCTGGTCATTACTTTTCTTGAAAAAGAAAACGTTTAGTGGAAAAACACCAAATATTAGGATAATTTAAAAAGCAAACATATTCTTCCTCTCCCACCTTTGATATCTTACCTTTTTACCTACATAAGGGTTTGCATTCTTCCGAAAGTAAGTATTTGGAAGTTTCTTCTGGAAATTATCACTCCTCAGCTATTCTCACTTCATGACTGTCCTTTCAGCTGGCAGTGTTACCAGCCGTGACTAACAGGGTAAGATGAACTGCAGCTGCTTATTAACTCACAGGCAGAGACATCAGAGTATCTTCACTTTAACTTGAGCTCATACAGATTTAGCAGGACACTGGCACAGGGCCTCCTCTGACACTTTCACTGCAGATCCCTTGGAAGATACCGTTCATGACAGCATTCGATAAAATATTGGAAGTCCCTACCTTCACCTGATGATCCTGAAAGGTCTATGATGACATACACTCTCCCTTCTGGCTCCAAGTCAATCTGCAATCAAGAAGAGAATTAGAAAAAAAAAACCTTAGAATACTTCCCAAAGCAAGTGACTGCACATGCAGGAAACAAAGAGCTTCCAAAACTTGAAGCCAAGGTGTAAGCAGGACACACGGGCAGGTCTACAGTTCACTACCAACAGAGCCTCCTTCCGTGCTGAAGACCCCGGACCTTCATCCAAGTGACAAAGTGTGTGCCCTTGGCACTTTGAAAGCTTGAACCCCGTGAATTTTACAACTCAGATATTTAAAGTACTGCTCTGCCATACATTCACACCACTACTCCCAGGGAGATGAGGACGAAAGTCTGACAGTGGTGGTATCAACTGACTTTTTTTACTGTAATTTATACAGAGCCCAGCTATACAAATCTGAAAACCCGCACTGGGACCTATCCAGATCCCAGCGAGACAGATCAGCTCTGGTCACAGAACGGGGGAAACAAACACACCCAGCTCGTACAGCTGGTTAACACGTGTTTGTAATATCCCTTTGCATCCCTGCTGGCAGACACACTTCACCCTCCTCTTCTCAAATATCAACTCTGTTTCCTTCTGCAGCGCTCTAGCAGGGGTTCCGGAGTCTTTGCTCTTGGGGAAATCACGTTGACCCAGCACGAGATAGAGGTGCTCAGCACCAAGCTGCTGGACACCAAGATTTCACAGGCTGAGGGAATCAGCCCGTCTGCTTAGGCACCGCAGCAAGGAGCTCATGACAAATCCTCCTGTATTTTACCACACATTTCACCAGTGACAGTAAATACTGCTGGATTTGCTTATGTTAATGGCACCCCACTCACGACAGAATTCTTGCCGCCATCCATCTCTCAAAAATTTAACTGTAACTAAACCACTATGTAATCAATAGCTTTTAGTGTCACACAGCAGCTGTCACCTGATTTCAGAGACTGAGTGAAGCAACATGGTATACATTGATACTACGCTAACGACTTGGGAGACCAATCTGTTGGCCTTTGCAAACTAGCAAGTAAACAAGGATGCCAAAATGTCTGGGTTACACCAGGCTCTGCCTGCCTGTGCTCCGCAGGCAGCTTCCTGGGGCCACCTTTTTTGTCTCCAGGTTTCTCTCATCACCTGAGAGGACCTTTACAAGAGGGACACCCCACTGTTCCCCTCTTTAGGGCCATGGCTGCTGAACGCATCAGGGTGAACCAGCTTCTCAAAAATGCTTCTGTGCTGGTCAGGAGTGAGCTGGTGGAGTCCGCAGGTCTGGCTGATGTCATCAGACCAACAGGGCAAGAAAATGATCTTAGCAGCTCTACTCTAAATAGATGAGGTAGGAAATAGGTGCTAGCAAGGTCAGGGGTTACTCAGAGGAGAGGAAAATGAAAGCATGGTTGAGTGTTTTCTCCATAAATAAGTGCTGAACATAAAGAACTCTTTAACAATTTCTGAAGTGGCAGCATGAGCTTTGTGGGGGAGTTTAGGGGGTTTTTGTTTTTAAATAGAGCTACTGATCTTGAAATACTGCTCCTCTCCCTTTGCAGTTTAAATAAGAAAAATCCTGGAAGATCAGAGGCACAGGTGCATGAATAGACTTTGATGTCTGTGCTGAGGGAGGCTTTTGAAAAACTGCTACGGTACTCAACAGATGGCTGTACTAATGGCACACGTCTAACGCTCCGTTTCTATCGGCACTCTACACTGATTACACTCCCAGCAAGCAAACACTCGCAGCTCAAACCCCAGTGTGCGCACACACGCACAGCTCCCCAGCGCCATCCCTGCAGAAGAACCAGGCGCGGGAAGGAGTCAGTGACCACCAGCACAAAATCTGTTCTGCCCGCTTAAGCGCAAACAGCACCAGGAACAGCTTGGGACAAAGAGCGGCGCCCTGAACCCAAGTTTCCATTACCCATCGAGTGGGCTGTTTGCACTAACAATCCAGTAGAAACGCTGCTGACTGGTTTCCATTCAGGATTTCTGCTGGTGTCCTAAGCAGAATGGACGATTTATAAAAGGCAGAATGTTTTACAAAGTAATTAGGTTTCAGTCTAAAAATGTTTTAATGCCAATGAGAAGGAAATGGACATGTTCTTATTTTTAGATTTACAAAATACCCCCATGGCATGTCAGTGAGTACCTACCCTGACACGTCTCACCGGTCACATAGAATCAGTATGTTCGCCAGAAGCCAGCAGCTGCACCCCCAGAAAAGCAGAATCCCCTCAATCCTTCTTTTGATCTTTTGTGTATCAAAACAAGCATGGAAATAAAGGACTGATTCAATTCTAATTTTGTGTAAAACATTTCTCATTTAATGCCTAGAAATGCAATGGTATAGATGCCTCCAAAGCAGCTGGGCTACTCGAATACAAACTACACACCTTTTTGTAGAGACTACACCATGTCACTCACAAATAAGTGACGAAAAATGCATACCACACAATCTGAAGTTCCCAAGAATTTTTCACTATGTGCCCTGGAAGTTCTCACATGTGAAATGCCCTTCGAGACAGGTAACCAGGAACCGACTGACTGGCCAAAGTCAGCTGAAGAGCACAGACAGTCTGACCACGGCAGTTCTGATCATGACCCTTCTCTTTGACTAAAAATAACTTCTGAGCACAGCTCAGCCTTCATACACGCAGACACACTAGGAGAAGGCATCTGAAAAGAATGATTGTTCGAAAGAACAACAGGGAACAAGGCAGAATGCAAACCAGGGACGGGACAGAGGAGCGGATACAAGAGCAGCTTTCGCCAAATACAGGCATTGCCTCTAGGCACCACATGCCACAAAGCACCTAACAACTGTCACTGAGCAAAACGGTCACCACAGGGGCTTATCCAGTCACTGGCCCACGCTACTGCGGTGACGTCAGCTAAAATTGTCAGTTGGTGTCAGTAGGTGCAAGTAGGATTAATTGTAAAGGTACTTTAAGCAACTTCTGTATTGCTAAAATAACCCTTACGTGGCAGTGGATGCGCACGACGATTGCTGGAAAGCAGCACCGATCTGGAAAGACTTCAGGCATTAATAAAGCATGTTAGTAGCCTGTTTCAGGGAACAAGAGGCAACCATCCATAAAACCAGACATACTTTGAGGAAAGAACCCGTGCTGAAGCCATGGCCAAGTCTCAGCATATTGAAGGCATTTATATAGTTTCAGAGTCATTAATGGATTTTATTTTCAACACCCTTCTGAGACAGCTCCCCATCTGTAAAATGAGATACTCCCAAAGGCCCCAGCTAGACTAAGTGACTTGCCAGAAAGTCACACAAGAAGTCTACAGTTAAACATGACCTGAACTCTGGTCTCTGGAGGCCCAGACTGCCCACTGGACTGTTTCTCCTAGTCCTCAGCCAAGCATCGCTCTGTCAAGTGATACACACCCTGTCCTCCTGCAGGATCACAGACATCCAACTCCTGGTCGGGGGTTGTGTGTGTTACAAACAGCTTTAATGGGTAGACTTCTAGGAGGCAATTTCCTATCTTTTCCATCCAGTCAATACTCCTCAGTAAATATCAAACAATTGCCTAAATATTTCCCTGCAGCATTTCCAAAGCATCACAATTCTTGGGCAGCTCTGGAGTAATGCAAAATTTAATCAAACTATGCAGAAGATTGTCAAAGCTGTGCAGCTTTTCCTCAAGGTTTGCTTTTTGCAAGCTTTTAACTCTCAAAGGATGTTCCAAACAACTGAGTCCTAGGAGTTCACCATTTTCCTCCTGCCAAGTGCAAGATGTAATTCCCACCCCCGAAAACATGAAACTTGGACAGATTTTTCTTCGATTTTGCTAAGGAAACCACACACTCTCTCTAACCTTATAGGGATGAGGAAGACTAAAACGTGCTACGCAATTCTTTGGGTTGCGGTGATGCTTCATATTTGAATGAGGAAGATTCTGTGTTCTTGACCACAGTACAGCCTGAATCACTCCATCAGCATTCGGGGGTGGTTTTCCAGCACAGACATTTGCATGCCAGCTTGTCTCCCAAGAGAAATTTAAGGGTAATCATTGACCTCAATCTCAGATGTGAAGTAAACAATGACTAGACAAATGCATTTTCCATCTCTGAACTTCCTAACAGCAGAAAGGGTGAGTAAGCTTCACTCGGCTGTTCCTCAGCGAGACAGTACAGGGAACACAGCAAAACCCCTCCAGCCAGAGAGTACACAGCCAGGACTCTGGCGACAGCAGAAGCCTAAATGGACTGTACAAACCACAGAAACAAAGAATTAACTCCTAAAACCTGCCTTGCACCTCTTGTTGTGATGTTCTAGCATTATCTGATATTTGGACAACTTAAAGCCTCAACCTCCCAGCGCATGATCTGTCACTGCAGATGGTGATTTGAGTCACACAGGGACTTGGAGGCAGCGGGTATTAACCCTTCCTGAGAGCAACCTAATAGCAAGTTTCCCTGTGAACACAGCTTCTCTGAAAGGAGGAGGGAAGGGGTTGTGTTTGAAGAGTTGATACCGGCAAAGGGGTTGGGGGGGAAGGGGGGGGGAGCAGGGCACATCTGCTGTTTTGAGGGGCATTTACTTCTATAACTTCGATAAAATATTCTTTCCATGCAAGCATGTAAGAAAGTCCGTTGCAACCTAACAGAAACTGCCTAGGGACAGAGCCTGGACTGGTCTTTTGTTCTTTAACCACAAAAGGTTTCTGCTTCAATTTAAATAGCGAAGAGAGAACCTATTTTAACTTATTTAACAGAAAATAAAGCATTAGTAGTAACATTTTCAATATAGGTAAAATGACTGCAGACCAAGCCATTTAAAAACTTTCAAAATCATCATCATTACCAGAACAGAAGCAAACTCTTAATCGGAACAAGAGCTAGAGGCAAGAAGATTAAACCTGCAAACACTTCCCCCAGCATTCGTGCTGGAATCCCTAGTGAGTTCACCTAAAATGGGGACCATACAGCCAGCAAAAAAGCTGAGAAAAAATCATTTAATAGTATAACCTGAAAATTCACATTACATCATTTGTTACACGAAGTAAACTTGACTTTTAAGGAAACTGCCCAGAAAACTCCTTGAGAAAACTTCCCTAGAATCTCCTTTTACCCCCATGATGATTTCCACCCCCCTCCCTGCTCCTCCCTAGCCTTTTGCTCTTCTGGCCAA
This sequence comes from Buceros rhinoceros silvestris, assembly GCF_000710305.1. Classification (NCBI taxonomy): domain Eukaryota; kingdom Metazoa; phylum Chordata; class Aves; order Bucerotiformes; family Bucerotidae; genus Buceros; species Buceros rhinoceros. The sequence goes on from NW_010400980.1 coordinate 25,723, forward strand.
AGCATGCAGGTCCCTTTCAGAGCCAGTGCACTGCCACAAAGTTCACAATCTGCCTTTCATTATGAATGTTACATATTTGATTATTATAATTACAGAGAAACACAACACAGCTTGCCGCACTCTAATTGACCACAATGATATACATAAATTTTGGCCACAGGGGATTCTACCATTTATTTACTCATACTCAAAAGTCAACAAAAAGACATCAAACATCTTGCATGACCTACAGAAAAGATCAAACGCTCTCCAGTGCCAGACACATGCGCACACATAATACAGAACAGAGGCAGCCATGGAAAATACCCGTTTCAGCTGAAATAGCCACAGAGTTCAGAAATCAATGCTAAACCACGAAGCCTTCCATGACTTCATACGGCGTATACCGACATTCAGCTGCAGCGTCCTCAATCGCACACGGTACGACTCTGATCTTCCACGATCTGCTGTATGCAAGGCTGCAGCGGAGGAACGTTTTTAACGCCTGGCAACTCAAACACCGGTGTGCTTGTGCGCAAGCACGCACATCTGCACACCCACAAGCCACATACTCATTTTGTGCATTACGAGGAAGGACAACTTTTACGGACCGCTGTACTGGGACTAGGGTGTCTGTGTAGAGACTCGTCCCAGAGTCAAGTGCCTGTGCTGGTTTGTTGGTGTAACCCTGCACAGTTACTCTGATTATGTAAATGTTTTCTATTAGAGAGCATTATGATAGCAAAGCTACATAGTACATTGTCACTGTACTACAACTGTAGCCACATTAGAAATAGAGGTTGAGTTATTTTAGTAATCAAGATGAAGTCTGAAGCTACACAAGCCCCGAGATAATGTGAAGTGTGATGCGTAAGAGCTGGGTTGGGCTGAACAACGCTCAAGCGGACTTTAAATGAAAGGACAGTAGAAGCACCTACAGAACAAAAGTCTACATAAAGCCGCGCACCTAAACCATCTGCTAAATGGGTTTCAAGAAAGAAAATAAACTCTTCAGAGCACAATCACTTTCCCAAGCAGATGGTTATTTGATTTAAGAATGAAGGAATTGCATCATGTGGTAAGACCTGACCGGTAATTTCATCACAAGGCTTTTCAAAATCTATTCTTTACTGCATCAGCACAGTGGCACTGCCTAAACCGCAGGAAAATCATTAGCTGTCACAAGATATTTAACACACATCTATCCTCTTGCAATATAGACATTTTTTAATGTCATGCCACAGAAGCGTGGCCAGAAGGGAGGGGGTTACCTACACCTCTTACAGGTAAGAGAGCAACGCAATGTCACCTGTTTCCTGTAAAGCATACGGTACTTCTCTTCTCTTTATGGTCTAACACTGCTGTCCTGCACTCTTCCTGCCAGGCGTGCTCTGGGAAACTCCGACAGTACATACAAGGAAATACCCACACAGCATTACCCTACACAGAAGCTAGGAAACAGCTGTGCTGACTTTTAGACCTCAGAGAAATCAGGAAGATTAACAGCTGCAAGATCCAAGACTGAGGTGACACAAATTCAAATCCTTCCAAACTTCATTTCGATGACACTTGCTGGAACCTTTACGTAGCATGTTGGTGTTTGACACTGGCATCAGCTGCAAGCTGGAGTTCACCAGCAGAGAAAAAAATCCTGAGTAGTAAATTCTTACTCTATTTTGCCAGTTTTACTTCAATATGATGGAGATTCCCTCCCCGCAAACCCCCCAACTCAAGTGAAACTGCAGAACATGCAACTGTGAGAGCCCTGGAGGTGTGCCCAGAGGCACCCTGCATCTCAGGAACTGCCTAGGAATTTGAGCTCTTTCCCCCAAATTTCCAGAAAATCTCATCCACAATATCTCATTTTAGGAAACATCTCTAGAAGCTTATCAAGATTTGCCTGAAAATTCTCCAGCATCCAAGAGGTTCCTCTCTCTGCTCAAAACTGGTCTTATAACATGACAGAACCTCCTAGTTTACTTTGCAGTTTCCCTCTTGTGAAGTTCTGGCTGATAACCAACCTGCCAGCACTGCTGACCACCACTGAGACACCACATGCAGGGACCGACTTGAGTTTGTTTCAAGTCTCACCTCAGCACTCAGGAAGAATATCACAGGGCTGATCTCCACATACTCGGATGGCCAAGGACTTCAGAAAGCTGGTGAAATACCACAATACCGGGACTGAAACACCTTCAGTTAAAACACTCAGTGGATGAGGACACAGGACCCAGAGAAGAGACACAATCATGGGAACATTCAGAGAAAAAATTATACACCCAGCCCAGAACTGGCATGAAGTTGTCACAAGCAAAAGGAAGTAAAATACTATTTCAAGAACAAAGATATGCTAAAATTACCCTAAATATGCTAAATTTTGGTTTGGAAACAGAGTGATATGCCACTTTCAACCTCTTTCGCAAATTGCGGAATGCTCCTCATCACTCTTCCAGCTGTCCTGCTACGTCAAAAGACCAGGGTTGGAACAAACATATCCCTTACATTAGGGAAAAAAACCAAAGTAATGAAGTTTAGAACAGTTTTTAAATGAGGGCACCAAAACCAGGGTAGCTTAGGAGGTTTATTATTCATCCGGAGGATTGTGAGCTTGTCATTTTTCAAACAGCTCTGTTTAGATATCCTTGTAACTGATCATTTTTAGTAACTTTAATGCAGTTTTAAAAAAGTGTCTCCTACTTTCCCATTCAGGTTCACCACAAACATCCTCTATTTTTGAGAATGCCAACTGGAAACACAAGGCAAAAAGAAATTGTCACCTTATAGAAATACCTAAATGTGGATATAAAAAAGGGGAGGAGATTGCAAAAATACCACAAAATATTTATTTCTCAGTTAAAAAAATTTTCAGCAAGCACAGAGATGAAAGCATGAATACATGAGCTTCGAGAATTACAAATAAACGTTCTTCTGCTGTGTTATGAAGATAGAAGGGAAAAGTATGTTTTACACAAATATTCTCCACGTTCTTTCACATACGTATCTGTAACCCGAGCAGCTTTACTGACACTACAATAAACAAACATCACACAATACACCAACCACAATAGTGAAACAGAACTGGCATCAAGGATTTAAACAAACGTATCCTTCCTGGAAATAGCTCTCCTACTTACAGCCCGCCAAGAGAGGCGGCAATTCAGAGACCGAGTTAGACAAAAAGTTACGTTTTAAAGATACTTGGAAGAATGAAAACAGTTAAATAAAACACAAGTTAGTTGCAAAAGCTGATGCACCTCTCAAGTTCCAGCCCAATATTGAAGTAGCAAGATCATTCTTGTTTCCTAAAAGCCCATTTCTAAAATCTTGTATTAGATGAACAATTTGCCAGTAAATGTGGCAGTTTCGATCACAAAATTATTCAGAGCTGTTCAATCATCAATACCTGAAAAAAGAATAGCACCAAACCATTAAAGCTCAAAAAACTTTCTCGAAAAAATGCCCGTAACTGGCAAAAAAATACATTGAGAATTTGACAGAAAATGTAGCCCCTGATGCTATCATATGTGCCTTCCTAAAAAATAGCCTGAGGAACCAGCATTTTTATCTCCAGCAGAAAATATCACTGGACCATTCTCTCAGATTCTATTTCCCCCAGTTTATAGAGTACCACAGTAAGATCTTTAGACACCATTAATAGTATTGGGGGTTTCTTAACATAGTTTTTGTCTGGCTCTGATGTTTTATCCTCTGTTTAATTATCAGATTAGAAAGATTAACGGAGCTAATTCTGCTAACAAAATGGCTATCCTGAGGACTACAATTATCCGTGATTCACTTGCACTTCCTCTGCAGCTTCAGCTGGGCTCAGAACAAATCCAGCACAACACCACGGCTCCTCACACAGCAGCTACAAAACACTGGAGAAAAAACTAAACAAAATTGCCATAGTCCACACTACCCATGTTTAAATGTGAAATAGAAAACCAAGTAAAATAAAATTTAGTAGCTTGACACACACTGCCAGGCAAGCTATATCCCATCAAACGGGCTGAGCAGAACGTAACATCTTGAACGCAGAGATTACAGGAAAGGAAACAGCAAAAATAGCCACTACTATTATTACTGTTCCTGAAAAGTTCGATGCCAAAGTCGAGTCCACCAGCCAGACCTGGCACACCAGCAACAGAGACATGTTCAAAGCTTCCCAAGAGCAAACACACTCTAGTGCACGCTGCAGTAATCGACATTTTTTCCTTCAGCATTTATTTTCATTCACTGAAATGTTTTAAACTGAATCCCACGTGGAGTCCTCCCCACAGCAGGTATGAGTCTGACTTGAAACCTGTTGGGTAAACCTTTAAAATCTCACTCTTGACTATCCACACAAGCTTTCCAGTATTTCCTGGATTTAAAAAGAAATCAACAAAAATCTGCCACAGTCACTTAGCCTGCCTTGTATCGTAGTGATTTGGTTGTTCCTCTTTCAGTTCACAGAAGAGCAGAGTCATTTACACGTGCATTCAGATTTTGTTCTTTGAAAAAACTGACTGGAATTCAATTGTAATTTCCCATAATACAAGAGTAACCAGGTTTGGGTTATTTCTTTGTAAGAGCTAGGCTAGATTTTATAGAGCCAAATAGTCAGGGCTCCTGGAAACAGACTCAGGGTAACCCAAGAATTTTTGTTCTGTTAGATCATAGAACTTAGCTCTGAATGTGTAAGAACCATCCAGCTCTGGTCCTGGAGGCATCGCACGCTGCCTGCTTGCTCTGTCGAGCCAAGCAGAGCAAAGCTAATGCCTGGCTTCCACAAAACCCTTTCAAGCCTTTTCTGAAAGTGCCCAGGGATGAAGCATCTGCTACATCCCTCCCTAACTGGCTTCATCAGTTTAGCACTTACGTGAAAAGCAGCGTGTGCTTTGCTGTGCATTTTCAGCTGTCTGGGGAGCCCTCGGTCCTGTTTTACCCTTCTCAGATTAAAAAGCCCTGCTATTTTTTCAGTGGTACTCTATTCTTTAAACGTTACTTTATGTACCCAAACTAAGTGACCTCCCATTGTTTCTTGTATTTAAAGCAAACCAGTGAGCTCAGAGCTTCTCCCTAGAAGGAATTTCCTACGAAGTCTGAATGCTTTCAGGAGCTGTGCTCTGAGCTCTGCTATTGCCCTGTTGGGTTACCCTGGGCGATAAACTTCATTCACCCTCCACGTGCCTATTTCACACCCTATAATCAGTCTTATTTAGAGTTCAAATTCTAAAGTTCAGGCTCTCCTTAACCCATTGATAAAATTAGACCCTGATCTCTTTACTATTACCTACGCTGGAGTTTGCAGGTTCTAGGCATGCTGTCATGTTAACCAGCTTATCTGAACTGCTAAACTGACTAGGAGTAATCAATCCTTGTGGTAGCTGATGGGTCAACCCACACAAACTTCTGCCATGCTGGAAGCTACATGCTACAGCAAGGAGCTGTAGCACTTTATTTCCAAAAAAACAAATCTGCATTTGGGGTTTTTATCAGGAGGCTTTGCAATTTACTACTCCCCAGCAAGGGCAGAAATACCCTTGCAGCAAGTCTGCCTGGCCTCCAGGACACTCTTTGTCTCAATTTCTAACCAAAAACCTCCTAGGGGCAGCCTACAGAACAAGTAGGAATAATTCACATCTTGGGAAGTGTAATGCAAAATCTGTCATTTGTGAGGAGCACAGAGGCGCAGGATATGCTTCTCCAGGAACTCACTGAAGTTCTGGACCCCCTTGTTCCTCCATCTCTGATTGGCCCATGGTTTCCATAAGCACTAGCCCACACAGCTTGCAGAGGTCTCTGCCTTGGACAGCCCTATGAGCAAAGCTTAGTCCTATCAAAGTTAGTTTCAAAACTCTCCAGACTTATCAAAAAAAACCCTTATCTCAGAAGGGGATCTGAAATGGGAAATGCACATTTAAATTCTTCACTCCAAGCACAGAAACATTTCCCAAAGACCACCCTGCCTAGAGTAACAGCGACAGCCCCTTTACTGCAGAACATTCAAGGACAGGAGTGGAAGGAAAGTTACCTTTGTACTGGGGAAGAAAGGTTGAGCGTGCACATTTGGGGATTTTTGTCATCTTTTTTTTTAACTCACTAGTGATAAAGATTAAAATGATTAATGCACAAGAATGACCTTGTCACCCATCTAGGCAGTCCCCCTTTCAGAAAGGCTCTCTGGGGAATCCTACAGATCTCCACTATGTCTGTATAAAATCGCAGAGTGACAGTTCTGGACTGTTTCCATTTCCGACTCTCTGACCTTATCCCATCTGCTGCTTGTGGCTCACTCAAATGTGCTGCATTTTAACTTCTCCCGGTAGTCCACACAGTTCCTCTTTTCCCTGCAGAGCAGCTGCCTTTCAAAGTGCTTTCAGTTTACCCATTCCAAAACCATTCTCCCATTGAGGAAAAAGGTTCCCTCTCCAAAAGTCCACCACACATACCTGTGTGCATGCTAATAAAGCTGCTAACTATCGAAGACAAAGACACAGCAGGAGCCGGTAAAGGCAAAAGGATAAAAATGTCACATTCTCAGAATCTGGCCCCAGTCGGTGTTCAGCCACGGAGATGAGACTCGTTCTGGGTCATGGGGTCATTTTTCTTTATACTATCTTCAAAAAGAGATCATGAACTGTGGAATTGTGTGTCCAGAACTGAAGCAAAACACACTTTAGCAGCATTTTCCATACACTTGAGGGAATGCTGGACAAATCATGCAACTGCTGTTTTATTGTTAAGTTACTTTAAGATTGTTGGGGGTTTTTTTGGCAAACCTAATAAAAACCAGGTTTGAGTCACAACCATGACCTGCAATTTATCCTCATTTTCATCTTGGATCATTTCAAAAGAAAATCAACTGGTTTTAACCCCCGAACAGTCCCAACAGTAAACCTGAAACATCATGAGACATCTTAGAAGTACTTGAATGAAATTTTTTCTTTTGCTTTGTGACATGATTGAACTTTCTCCACTTAACCTGGCAATGAGAGCTGTTGCTCTTGGGATCCTATAGCCATCCAAGCAACATCTATAAAGTGGGTACAACCCAAAACATCCTACAAGCGAACCAAAGGCACAACCTGGCAGCGACGCCAGGCTCTCCCTGCACTCCTCTATGAATCGTAGCCTTTTATTCCATGGCAACAATGGCAGGTTTCCTGATTGCTACCATACATTTACCACAAAGTGAGGGAACTTTGGACTTCGCTTCGCTCTCACCCCTTGAACAATATCAAAGCAAAGACCTCTGTGACTCAGCAAAACATGAGCTTCAGGCCTTACCAGTTGACTTGAATTTATTTTATCATTTAAACGAGGTGAGGTTCCCATCCTCACTTCACCTTGTTATGAAAAATGCACAGTGAAAAATCCAAGCAGCAGCAAATGCACTAACATTAAGAACAACGGAGAGAGACTCACTCTTCTACTGCATAGGCACGCTTGCACAGAGCTCACGAGCTCTAACAGACATTTTGTCAAGAAAAAGCAATACTGGAATAAAAGACAAATCACACAAAAGCTGAATTAGCATCATTTTGAGAGCTGCTATCTGCACAACCGACACTTCTCAAGGATTTTCCTCCAGGTACAAAATTCACTAGAAATTGATGAATCAATGTTTCATTCACAATTTTTCATAACATCTGGCTTTGATTTTAACAACCATGAACAAAGGCACATCTTCAGAACACGAGGAGATATGTTGTGTGCTGGAAATCGCAGTTAATGCCGAGCATTCAAGAAACAGCAGCTCATTCCGGGAGCCACAGTCCAATTAACTTACATTAGAGCAACACCTACTTGAAATATCTCCTACTCCAACTCTTGAAACCCTATTTTAATCACAGTTTTTTTAGAAATTCATGCAGTTATTTGAAAGGATGTTTTTATACCAAAAGATTTCAGTAGCTAAGGATAAAATCTATTATTTGCATTTAATTATTGCCATGTATGTCATTTTCTATAAAAGCTTTTCAAGCTATCCAAGCTTTGAGCTGTAAATCACTTATTTCTGCACCGTGTCGCTATTTAGTGGTGTTTTGTTTATAAAGTCATAAAAAACATTCATACAACATAAACAGAACCATGGCTTCCTTCTCCTATGGCTAAGGAAGCAAAGCTCGTGTCAAACCAAACTGGGTGCTTTCCTCTCAGCTCCTTATTCTCCTTTTACCTCCCCTTACTCTGTACAGAAATTGGGATAATTACTGAGTTCACACTCCAAAAATTTCTATAAAGGATCAAGTTTAACAGCAGCGCAAGAGCTGTTGTGAAAGACCATGCATTGAAATGCTGTTAGCTCAGAGCAGCTTTGCCATCCACACGAAATTCAGACGGCAATGGAAGAGAAACGGGAAGGTACGGAAACATTCTCTCCGCAGACAGGAGGTCCTTCCAGAGAGCCTCAAGATTTCAATTAAGGGTGAAACCAAAAGAAGTTTTTGGAGGATACAGTGGCACCAGCAGCACTGGGCTTCCTCGGCTGCAGTCTGGAAATCATGACTCCATCAATCTTTGGGAACAAACCAGCTGAATGCTGAAGATATCCCAAAGATATGGAGCACCCAAAACCCACCTAGCTGCCAAAGCTCCGACTGACTGCGCGAGACTGCTGTCAGCCACTCCGGGTCTTTCGTGCAGACAGCTCTAGCAAACCAGCATTCAAAGAGCATCCCAACAATGTTTGGCCTTGGTCATCCAAGGGCTTTAAAAAAAATCTGCCAGACCTCAGGGCTCCATGTTTACTGGACACGTATCTGGGGGGAGACAGAAGGAAATCATGCCCTTACTGGCACAGTGTATTGTCTCTTTCCCCAAAATCACCTTCTTCTCATGACCACCACTACAGCTCCACAAAAAGAGATGCAGCTGGTGAAAACAGAGTAAAAGACAGACAGAACTCCAGAAGAGGACATTTGGTCTCTGAGAAGTAACACTAACAGAAGAACCATCTAGTTACCTCTCTCACAGTGACTCTCCTTGAAAATATCTGATACTGCAGTAACGGCTATGAGCACGTCCACACTCTTCAGTCTCATTCTGTTCTTTGCAGCGCATTGATTCCACTGTCACTAAATGGATGGCTCATAAGGAAACATGCCCCCGCAGTGATGGCTGGGAGAACACTCTGGGGGATAACGGTATTACAAACCAGGTGTAGCCGTGTCTGGAAAGCAGCATCAGAACAACACAGAGCAGGTTTCCAAAGAGGGTAACTTCAAAACTGCTGAATGAAGATCTAGTTTAAGCTCTACCATGGAATATGAAAGAGCATTCCAATGCTGCTAGGATCAGATCTGTCGGGGAAAAAAGCCTCTTCCTTCTAAATTTTATAATTTTATCAAACTCAAAAAAAGAACGTCTCAGCAAACCGATGTTTGTGTGGCATTCCAAACCTGAGGTTTAATTAGTTCTCTTAATCCGTAGCTGTATGCAGTATAGAAATGCTCATAATAAAATACCTTGAGACAAGTTAAATTACATATGAATATAAATTTTGTAGAGCATATTACAAGCAGGGATTCATACTTGCTACTTGAAGAAAGCAAGATGCTGAGCAGAGATATGAACTACTGCATAAACCCCTCTAGTCCACAAATCTCTGGCCGAAAAATTAATCCAGTTTCAGCTTATGGAGATTAATCCAGATTTATCTTCTATTTCATACTTTAAAAACAGCATAAACATACACAAACATGATTTCTTTTAACTCCTCAAAGTTCGACAAATACAAAACTCCCACACAGAACAATCTTCAGTCATTCTTTTCAACGTGGAAAAACACTACTACTCTATGGGGGGCTAAGGAGCGAAAAAGGGGAAGGGAACCACTCAAAGGTGTGCATAGCCCCATTATCCACCTTCCCCGATAGTTTTAATTTTGCACCCTTCTTGAAAAAGCTCGTGTACAGGGTAAGATAATTCATCCTTAACTTCCATAAGCCCAAAAACCAGCTTGACACACAACCTGTGGCAGAGCATTACTCATTCGGTATTATCTGGGACCCTGGGTGTGGCCCGAGCTGGTTCTCGGACCGCCGGGAGCATCCGCCACTGCGGCTCCTACCAAGGGAACAGGTATCCAGTGCCACTGGCCGAAGGCTTCCCAGCCCGCGTGCGGGACTGAAAGGACTCCTCATGAAGCTGTATTTTCTGCTAACACAACCGCAAACTCGTGGAGAACAGACGATGAGCAAATGGAAGTAACACAGATGGGAAGCAATATTAACCCCTACAGCTTCAGAGGGCAGAGGAATATGGCACACCACGCACGAGCCAAGCTCTTATTCCCAACACACAAAACTCCTGAGTCCAAGAGGCCTGCAGAGACTTCTCTGTTCTTTGCAACTTCAGCTGTGCCACGTTTTTGCTGGTTTGCAGTCACAGAATTCCTAGGCAATCTACCTAATATAATAGTACTTGGAGATCGCAGCAGCTTATAAGTCATTCTAAATTTTGGACTCTAAGCAAATGAAAACATTACATCCATTAAGCCTCTCTTAAGAGACTCCAGTCTTGATGGACCTACTAAAAAACACATTACAGAGGAATTAAGATGCAAATCTGCTTGATCCCCATTTGGCAGAAGCAGGATTAGTAGGCTGGCACCACAGCCGCTGTGCCCGCTGCATTCCTTTGGTTCTGAAGTTTCAGATAAGCAAGGAATTTTGCTCCCCTGTGCCAGCTAGAAGATTTAAGAAAGATTTCAAGGATGTTTCTGATGTTATTATTGAAGAGCCACAGACTACAGCATTTGAGAACGAACTAAAACAACACGAAGAAACACCTGCCTTCCCTCAGGAGAAGGCTGTCAAGGAGTCTCCTATTACATGAAAAGAAAGCACTCTGCAAACTTTTATAAGAACTACACAATTTGATCCTTTCTACACAAAACTGGTTACATTTCCTGGCCACCAAAACCAGTATACACAAAGTCTTTGATTTATACACCTGGAGCTGAGAGCACTGCCTTTATGAGAAGCCTGGTTTCTCCTAGGCTGCATGTTCTTTCTCGATGAATTGCTGAGGAATTACCTATGGCTTTGCAGAACATCTGTTGCTGCTCCATTCCTCAGAATTGCACACACAGACATTTCTAGTAGCACATGAAAAGTTTTGAAACCTCTCTGTTCAGACTATGTGTTAGGAAGAAAAAAGAAAAGGAAATCTTCCAAATTTTATAACCATGCTTTGCCTTTGATATTGTTACACGCTGCCTACAAGACAGCAAAAGGACAAAATTACTTCTGAAGCTATAGTGGGGAACAAAAATCATCTGAAAGCGATACACAAATGAAAGGAACAGCACTAATCTGGACATACAGTGATCTCAGAGTCTTATATCACATTAATTAATCTGAACTTGAGCATAAATTCAACCACTGAATTAGTTCCTGCTGTTTCCACACCAACAGAGCAATTCTGTGTTTCAATGTTATGGTCCCAGGTCAAGCATTAATTTAAAAAGTACAGAGGCAGACTTTATAAATAAAAGATTTCTTTATAAAGACATCACCTTGAGTTATCTAGGCAACCAAGTTTTTTAAATATTTGCCATGCTGTTATCACAGACTCACTGACAAGTCCCTCTCAATGTTAATGTTAACAAGTGACTGAACAGCAATTTTTTTTACCCCTATTAAACACTAAATTATCCATCTTTACACCCTATACGATATAATCATTCTGAAAAATCGTTTACAGTAAAAGGAAAAGCAAAGTCAGAGTAAAAAAGACAAATCACACAGTTCAAGCAAGGAACAAAAAAAAAAAAAAAAAAACACTTTCTTCATACTACCACGTCCCCCCCCAAAACACTGATCTTGGTGTGCCATTTGACACTAGCCAAAGCCAGTGATGCAGTGCATTTGAGGAAAGTTGTTCCAAGTGACAAAAGCTGCAAGACACACAATAGATCACCCACTGGAAAAGACTAAACCTTCATTTACGACCAGAAGACAACATCTAACACACTAATCCTGCAACCTGCTGACTACCAGTGTGCTGAAACAGAGAGAGAGATGATGTAATCCATAAGCATCCCCCTGCCAGCTGGTTGATCCACCTTTGGACAACCTCCACTTCAAATCAGCTGACACTACCTGGAAGATTACAGTGCTCACAATCTCCTGCATTGTGCCTCCAAACCCTCAACACACTGCTAGGAAAAAAAAAACAACCCAAACCAGCACCAAGTACCCGGGCTGGAAACACCAGCCTCATTGTAAATTGAGTTGGATGTTTGCAGTCTCAAGCCCAACCGTGCTGCCAACAGCCATTTCAGCTCAGCAGGATAGCTCTGGCAAAACAGCACACGACAACGTAGGTGCTCAACAAGAGTAATCAATTATTATTTCTGCAGCAGCAGTGGCAAAGGGTGCTGTGACAACTTTCAGCCCATGTGGCAGCCCCAGGATAAAACAGCCACCTCCTGTTCTGGAGAACTCCAAGGCATACCAATTTCAAGTAAATGCTTTGGTTCCTTTCCTTGGACACTACTCCAGGTATCTGTCACTTTGTCACCTTAGGTTTTCAGTATAAGGATTTATTAATTCCCAGTAACGAACTAGTGGGATTTGATTTCAGAGACAGCATGAGAAAACAAGCAGGAAATCTGGGAGAGAGAAAAACTGTAGAATAGGTGCTTTATCTTAAAAGGGAACAGAAGAAGTTACAATGCACTTTTAAGCAGACCCTGAACCAGCATACAAAATACAGGGTTGTGTTTCCCTTGTTCTCTACTGACGGCCAAATTTGTAGATATTAAACTGCACATCAATTTTACTGCCTACATGCTTAACGTAAGCTTCTTTTAGCCTTTTGTACTGCTTCATCATCAGGCGAACTAGCCTGAGCCTGTTAAAGCTGTAAAAGCAAAGTGCTCTGTCGTTTCAGCTGAGGAGAGCCTCTACCACTTCTAAACCTGCTAACAGAAGTTCCTGAACGAATGGTACCTGGTGCCAGCAGAGATGCCAGCGTTTCTGCTGTCAGCCACACGTGCATGAGAGGGTGCCATTCCCAGCAGACATCCTACCCATCCCCACAACCTCCTCCAGAGGCTCTCCAACTAGCCTGAGCATTAAAAAGCATTTTACCCAGCTATCTCTCAAGTCAGTACAACAGTATTTCAGAAGTGACCAGGACAGTTTCTTAAAGCCAGCCTGCTTGTAACTATGCAAACTACACAGCAAAATAACTGCCTGCATTTATTTAATTTCAGGGTTAAGTATTGACGAGAGCCATTTGACAATGAGCCTTGTTATGGTACTAATCAAGAACACCCTCACAGTCTTACAGTTTGGTCTGTGTCCAAGCATCAAACTCTGGAGTGCTCTCAGCAGTTTAATTTTTAAATTCTGATTAAAATTACGCTTTCACCATAGTTTGGCACTAATCTATGGAACAGTTACAAGTAGACAAAAAACTCATTTGCATATTAGCAACAGAACAGGAATTGCCAAAGACAAAAGGAAATCTTTCATGGTTCTCAATATTTGTTTCTAAATCCTCATCTGTCACAAAGATTCAGGAGAAAGTACTGGAGCTTCTGTGAGCATTTGAAGGGTGGTTCAATTGCACTGAATTAGAACTCCATCATATTTATAAGTCCTCATGCGACTGTCACATCCCAGGCCAATCATTAATGCCAAGTGTTAAGGGAGCACAAAACACCCTCCAACTTGTATATGCTCCATGAGCTCCCCTGAGTTCCCTCCCTACAATTGATCCAAAATACCAATCAAACACGGAGATGAAATGATGATACAATCTTTTCCCAACAAAGCAGTGTCCCTAAGCCCAAGAGAGTTTTCAAGAGCCTTGGTTTTTTTTTGTGGGCAACCTTCACACCACAGCAGCTTTGCGCTACATGCTTCCCCCTCTCAAGCCACGTGGAGCATTGACGAAGGGTTTTCCCAGCTTCACTGGACGACACAGGGTTAAAAGAGGTTTTGAGAGCAGTTGGCAGATTTGTGATGTTCTCCAGCAGCCTGAACAAACAGGAAGCCCGGAAATGAGTGATAATTGTTAAATAAGAGCTCTTAAAACACCTGCTTAGCTCTAACTGCTAACTATTAAACCATTGTAGGGAGTTCAAAACAACATCCCCCAGAGAGATTTCCACCTGCTTTCCCCATCTATTTTCTGATTTTATACAATGAGACAGATCAGAAACACCCAGTGGACATGGAAGTACCACAACCCTCTCCAAAAGCAAACTCAGCCTGCACGGCTGGTGGGCTTAAACACCCTCCCAAGCCACAGGGGCACTCGCGCCCCTTTACTTTTCAGAGAAACATCTGGTTTTGGTCAGCTTGGACTTCCTGAAGTTTCCACCCAAAGGGTTTTTCCAAACATGACAGTACTTCTCTCCTGAACAGCACTTGTACAGCTGTCCACCCTGCACGGTGAGGAAGCAGGTTTGCAGGGTAGGTCATTTGGTAAGGCCATTAAGAGATAAGAAAAAGGTTTTTCAGGTCCAAGCTGGAAAGGTGTGAAACTTCCCTACCACCAAACCTAGTAGAAAGGCTTTCCGCTTTGTTCAGGTCAGGAATACAGGCAGAATCATGATTATTTAGTTTAAGCCACGCAGGACCTAAAACAAAACAAATATCCCACCAAAAACCTACACAGAAAAAAGCAGCCATTGATATGACTTCTTTGAGCAAAGGAGAACAAACATCACACAAAAAAAAAAAATCACAGCTGTGGGCTGGTGCCATGAGTGTTACCCCTGTTCTAACTGCCCCATTTCCAGGGCAGTGGGTTTTCCAGGAGGGTTACTGATGGCCGTTGATAATTAACTTGCCTTTCTATTCCAGTAAATCCATTACTCTTGAAGGAGAAGTATTTATGATTCATATCTGTACACAATCTTAAAGATACTTAACAAACCAGTTCTGAGAATTAGGAAGAAAATTCTGCCTCCAAATTTCAAATAAATGAGTAGATAAATACAGAGAAAGCTAAGGGCAAAGGCAGCACTTCATCCAGTGTGAAGAATATTTGTAGCTATGTTGATCAAAAATTATCATTTGTAACAAATAGCCCCC
>NW_010400980.1:40852-41951 GCF_000710305.1 Buceros rhinoceros silvestris
CCCCCCCCCCCAAGGTTGTTTGTTCCAAGCAGAAGTCAGATTTTTTGCAATGAAAAAGAGTTAATTTCCTTCCTTCCAAGACAAACAAAATTATGGAAAGATGAAACGGAAGAGAAAGCAGATGACTCTATAAAGTGTAAGCAGCTCATCAGGACTTGATCATCAGGAGTTTGTGCTTCTAAACGGCCTCGGAGTGTTCAAATTGCTATCCATCGCCACTCGCTGGGGAAATTAATTACCTTAACCAGAACTGCAGTAAGTAAAAACTGCATGCCTGTCATTTTCTAAAAGCTTATAAATGAGTAACTTTTCGGTAATTCAGCACTACTCAGTATCTGATTTAAAAGTTAGAATTTAAAGTAGATGTATATTTGCAAAGCAAAAATGAAGCGTGTTACTAGAGCAGCTTGGAAACAGTTCATTAAACATTTGTGCTATTCGCCTGAACAGAGCAACCTGAACTGCAGCTGCCTCCCAAAAAGCTGCTGGCTCTGTCAAAGGCCCGCACAAGACTAACACGCCCAAGAAGCCTTAACCTTCTCAGAAACAAAATAACTGAAACATTCTGAGTTTTAATTCCATATGCTTTGTCCCACGCAAAGCAAAAAAGCAGCATACAACAAAAATTACAAGCTTATATGAGCAGCTCTAATCTACAAACACAGAACAGTAGAAGATTTATAAATGGATTACTGCTTAACTTCTTTGGTAAAATGAGTTTTATTTTAAAACCTTAATTTTTATCAATGGTTTTGTCTATTCCTTCCCACGATAGACCTCTACAGCAGAAATAAGAAAACACATGGAATAGAAAGCTCCAAGATGACTGGTCTGAATGCACAACTCCTTCCACCTCCCACCGTAAGCCACCCACATCCTGGGTTTAGAGCATCAAATCAGCCCTTGAAACACCCAGTGCACCAAAGTGCCACGCAGGGCTGAGTTTGTCAGCAGGCTGCTGGAGGACAGAAACCCTCGTGCACAGCAGGCCCAGGAGAAGAGGCTGAAGTCACCTGTGAATGCTTCTCCTCTGCATGACACTGCCCAATGGCTTTCCTTCCTCACCCTGTGCCTCGGAAGAGAAAGCTCTTTGGGTCTC
>NW_010400981.1:0-4109 GCF_000710305.1 Buceros rhinoceros silvestris
TTTTGCAAAAGCATCTATACAACCCAGTGAGGGATTACAGAGGTAACATAATGGAGTACCTTCTTCCACAGGTGAGAAATGAGTGACTGGGATGGAGATGGCAAACAGTTAGTACGGAACAGTTAATAGCTATACTGGGCATCAATACTGTTAGCCATGGTGCATTCACTGCCTTACTAATAGTCACCTATTTGGCAGTCATCATAACATGAACGAGTCCTAATGGGAGCTCCTTCCACTGCCCCAGGGCAGCATGACAGCAAGCAAGAAGGCACTGAAGAGCTACATGGGCCAAACAGGCAAGGGAAACAGACAGGCAGAGACTGACAGTGTTGAGCTGCTCCTTTTTCATTTTCCTTTTTCTTTTTCATTATATCTTCTACATATTTAACCCTAATATCCAGTTCTTTAGTCCTCAAATTCATGTTGAGATGTTCCACGCACACAAGCAACCATAATTAGCCCACTATGTACATTTAGCCCTTATCTGTTGCTCTATCACCCAATGACCCCACCCCAGCAGAGAAGAGGGATTGGGAAAAGGAGAAGAGATCTATGGGTTTAAATGAGAACAGATTTAATGAAACAGCAAAACTAATACCAATACAGAGTACCCAAAGTTACACTCAGCCCAGTGAATGTGCAGCAGTCCCATTAAACAGGAAGGCAGTGCCTCGGGAGCAGAATGATAAGCAAGCCCCTCAAGGGAAGAGGAGCAGCAGGATCAGAAGGAGCTCCTGTCCTTATCAAACTTCCCCCTTTCTACTGAGTGTGATGCGTCTGGTCTGGGATGCCCCTGTGGCCAGCTCAGGGCAGCTGTCCTGGCTTTTGCCCCTCCCAGCTGAAGCTCCTGGCTGACTCAAAACTGCTAACGGACCACACGCCACGGCTGGCCTGTGGTTCTATCCCAGTGAAATCAGGACACCCACCTAAAACAGTGGATCCTCAAACACAACATATTTAACACAGTGCCCTTAGCAATGCCCCTGTCCTCACGCTAATGAGGATCAACCTTTCCGAAGTTTATACCTCACAAGAAAGGGTTACCCATCATTCAGACCAGCCTTTCTATATAACAGCTCCATTATGCATATAAACCTGGTATCTACAATGCATTGCTGACAAATGCCTTTCTCTTGGCATATTGAAGGGCTATAACCTGAAACTCCACATACAAATCTAGGGACCTGATTTTTTTAAACACTCCCTCCAATATCCTGCACTCATCCCGAAAAGACCTTGTGGGATCCAGGTGCTGTTATTCCAATCTCTACGTGTTACCACAAATTGTTCTGCCTTCTGCCATTTCATTCACAAGCCTGTGAAAGTTATTTGTCTTCTTTTTGTATCAGTCCATCTCCAAGACAGAGCCAAATTCCATACGTGCCACTGATCAGATCTGTCCTTTTTGTCCCTGTTCTTTTGTGAAAACACTTGTTATTTCCTTCTCTCTGGCTCGCTATACAAATTCTCTGCTTTCTTGCCCTCCTGAAGCCTCTTCCTCTGTTCAAGTCTCTGCAAGGTTTTGTTGCTATTATCATCATTTTCCCTCAACACGCTTTCTGTCCTCTTGAAGGCTGATTTGACAGATTCTCTCTCGTCATCTGCCTGAAGGCTGATTTCAGCTCTTTCTTACAGCACCGCACCTATCTGCCTCCTCTGCTACAAGAGCTTCGCGTGGAGTTTGTTCTACCGGGGCAACAGGTCTGCTCCTTGTGGCCCTCATCCCTGAGGTGGGTCACAAGGATGTAAGGAGTGCGGGACTGTGGGCCACAGGCACTAGTCTGATATCATCAATAGTTGACTGCTGCCTTTCCAATAGGCCTGTAACTCTTCCTCTTGTCATTCTCAAGGATGTGTACTAGTCATTTGACAGGATCCCCAAGGGTGTCCATGGTGCCCAGAAAAGAGGATGCTTAGGCTTGCTATCAGAATAAATATACCAGATTGTGCTCATACCCCCTTGCCTTAGAGAGAGACGGTCATGAAAAGCAGACACCCCTAATGGTTTGCATCATGCCTGCCCATCTCCATACCACTTTCTGAAGGAGACACAAGACTTCATCAAATCCATACGGGAAGCATGAACCAAACAGGCCAGTGCAGTCGTTCCTCTCAGGAGATACAGTAGCTGGTTGATGCATGCAGTCCTCTTATGACCCTGAAAGAAACTGCATGTCCAATTAAAATGGACGTGCACCACGGACTGATACATACTCTTCCAAAACTTCTCTTTCTGGGTAAGCATCCGTCTGCCCTTCATATGTCCTTTGTGAGACATGCTGATTTCCTTATTTCTTCACTCTGTTCCTTAAAAACATATTTTTTGCTGTGAAGCCTTAATATATTTTACCTGCAGGTCAAGCAATATATTATATGTGCTTGAATGGTTAATGACCTCCAGATTATGCGTGGATTGGAAGATGCTTGGGGCAAAACTTCAATTTTTTTTTTGCAGGCAAATACTTCTTTTAATTTAGGAAGCTCCCCTTTCCAGAAGTCACTCTCCTAATTCTCACTGAGAGTCAGCAGAACTTCACCTCTTAAAGTGCTTCTCTCCTCTTCAAAAGTATCATAAAATTAAAAATAGACTAATTTCAGCAATTGGCTAAGCACACAGAAGGCAGTTCTGAGGTGCCTATATTATTCTTAAGAGATTTGCCAACTAGCGATCTACAAGTAGTAGATCTATTTTATGTTACCTCATGATTTCAATTCTAAATTAAACCCATACAAACAAGGGAAGTCATAGTTAAGCCTTTCTCTCAATCATTAACGTGTAAGTTATGTATTGCAAGTGCTCTTAACTGTGTCCCGAAATACCAAAGCATGTGGAAAGGTTAATTAATGTATCTGGTTTGTGTGGCAAGATTTTGGTAGCAGGAAGGCTATAGGGCAATATATAGGGCAACAGAGCCAGTATCAGCTGGATCCAAGACAGATCTGCCACTGGCCAAGGCCGAGCCAATGAGCAACACTGATAGCACCTCTGTGATAATGTATTTAAGAAGGAGAAAAAACTGCTGTGGAACAGCAGTTGGAGAGAGGAGTGAAATATATAACAGAAAAAAACTCTGCAAACACCAAGGTCTGTGAAGGAGGGAGTGGACGAGCTCCAGGCACGGGAGCTTGAGATTCTGCTCGAGATTCCCCTGCAGCCCATGGAGAAGATCATGGTGAGGCAGGCTGTTCCCCTGCAGCCCATGGAGGTCCATGATGGAGCAGATGATATCCACCTGCAGCCCATGGAGAATCCCACGCCAGAGCAGGTGGATATGCCCAAAGAAGGCTGTGATCCTGTGGGAAGTCCATGCTGGAGCAAGCTCCTGGCAGGACCTGTGGACTCCTGGAAAGAGAGGAGCTCACGTTGGAGCAGGTTTACTGGCAGGTGATTAGTTACTAGGTTGCTAGTGACCCCACGGAGAACCCACTCTAGAGCAGTCTGTTCCTGAAGAACTGCTCCCATGGAAAGGACATATGCTGGAACATTTTGTGAAGATCTGCAGTGGAAAGGACTCACACTGGAGAAGTGCATTGAGGACTGTCTTCCCTCGGACGGACCTCATGCTGGAACAGGAGAAAAGTACGAGGAGTGAGGAGGAAGGAGTCACAGAAACAACACATAAAGAACTGACCAAAACTCCCATTCCCCATCCCCTTGCACCCCTGGCAGGAAGGAGGTAGAGAAATTGGAAGTAAAGTTAAGCCTGAGAAGAAGGACAGGGGAGAAAGGTGTTTTAAGATTTACTTTTTATTTTCTCATTATCCTACTCTGATCTGATTAGTAATACATTAAAATAATTTTCCCCAAGATGAGTCTGTTTTGCCCATGTTTAGACAATTGGTGAGTGAGCACTCCCTGTCTTTATCTTGACACACATTACATTTTCTCTCCCTCTGTGTTCAGCTGAGGAGGGGGAGTGATAGAGTAGCTTCGGTGAGCACCTGGTGTCCAGCCAGGGTCAACCCACCACAATTACACAGACTCATTTTTTACCTTTGATTTGCTTCTGTAGTAGGTTAAAGGGAAACCTGTAGAAGAACTCAGTCCTGAGGTGTTTTCAAGAAAGCTTTTTTGGGTTACATTGTTGGGTGCTGCATAGTTCAGC
>NW_010400981.1:4208-9438 GCF_000710305.1 Buceros rhinoceros silvestris
GGGCAAACTCTACACACTTTGGTGAGTGCTTGCTCCATTGGGTATCTACTCAGAAGCATGAAGGGCTTCAGTCCTTTTGAACAAAAATGAAATTATTTACAGAAAGGCCCTACTGAGAAACAATTCCACGTGTTCTCTCCAGTGGTCCCATGAGAGCCCTAATCAGCACTATTTCTCCCCTCTTTGGTGAGGTCATGGACATGAACTAACAGCAGGGGCCCATGAGAGCACCTCAATGCTGTCACTGTTAGAAAAAACAGGAGAAGAGATGAACAGCAAAAAAGAGAAAATTGAGAGAGAAATTCCGAAGGCAGTTCTGTAACCTGAACACCTTGGTGTTTCACCAGTTCCAGCCTAAGCTGGACTGGTTATGGTTTAGGGTATCAACCCCTACATACTCAGGCTTTAGGAAAGCTATTATAACAAAACCAAGAGACAAACGTTTTAAACCCACAGAATGCATGTGACAGCGTACCTTCACTTTGAGTATCCAAGATCCCTTTATTTTATTTCTTAGCATAAGAACTACACTTAGCTTTTCAAAGCCAAACAAGTAGTTTAAAAACTGGAATCTCCTGTGAGTGCATGGAAAGCTCCTTTCATGCTTCAATCTTTAAATGAGGACCGGAGTCAACTCCTTCACAACAGTTACGGTCTCTCAAGTCTGCAAACAATTTTCAAAGGTGGGCTCTATTTTTTGGAATACTATTTTGGCATGCTTGGTAGAGTTGTAGCTGGTGAATTTTAAGTGTTTAACTTTCAGATGAAATGTATGTAACTGTGTTAAAAATTCCTGTGAAAATGTAGGTCTTATACATGCACTGCAGCCAGTTTTCACAGTTCTATCATTTTTTTTAATTACCCAAGGCATTCTGACTAGAGAGCTACAAAGTAATCTATTTAAAACTGGTTTTTACAGTGATTTAATGGGCACAAAAAGCATACGAAATTAGGAAACATTTACTTCTCTCCCCCTTCTTCTTACATTGCCAAATATATTTAAATCTAACTTGTTTTAAAAACAAATATTCCCAGGGTAAGGACTTTCATATCAACTTCTAGTTGTTTCTGCTGAATTAGAAACCTCTGGCAATTTTTTCCCAATGAAATGTAAATGATGACATATCGCTAACTAGCAGCATTACACCACTAAAATACTAAGTCGTGTCTTGCTTGCCTCAAACTCCCCTTTCCTTAAGCGCAATGCCTTAGAGGCAGCCGTGTTTAAACGGTACAAAACACTCTACTACCACCAGCCTGAATCTTTATTTACGAGAACAAGCTTCACATTCTTCCCTGCTAACGCGTTATACGGGCATGTTCAGCTCCTCCATAAAACACACTCGTACACTATTCCTGTCTAAAACAAGGTACAGTACTGACATGACAGATTCATGTTCCCAGCTGTGACATAAGGGCTCTTTGACAATACCACAGTGAAAGCCCTATTAAGAAAACATGTGCCGGACAGTGCATCTGACGCAGTTAAATGCTATAAAAGATTTTCCAGGTGTTAATGAATTACATGAGTAGAATGAAAATGAGATGGATCCGTGCACTTGGAAATTCTCAAGGAGCAGGACTCAGGCTCTCAGAGAGACAGACAAACAGCGCTTTATAACCATCACTGGCCACGCTCTGCACCTGACCAAGGGAGGTGATGAGCCACCCTGGCTGTTCACTGGGGGAACTGTTCATTGAGGATCGTTTGCATGGGAAAAGACAGACTTTCATGTCTTCCTGCAGTTTACTGCATCCTTTTTACTTTGCTCTGTTTGTGAAAAAGCACTTGCTATTTTCCCCTAAAAAAGCATAAAATGTCTTTTTTTTTTTTTTCCTAAAGAGAAGGAAAACATTATGCCTGTTACTTCATTTCTTGGTTTTAGTTTTATGGGGGATTCAGCTTGACCCAGTACAGATAACCCATGTTAAAGTATCGCTACGAAGGAAAACATTATGCCTGTTACTTCATTTCTTGGTTTTAGTTTTATGGGGGATTCAGCTTGACCCAGTACAGATAACCCATGTTAAAGTATCGCTACTTACAGTTTATGCTCATGAAGGACAGAAATACAATCTTTTGCATACTTTGAAACTTCAGTGGTTGTAATATTTCAAGGCAATGTTGGGGCTTAAGACAGATATAAAATCATACGTATGGGCTGCCCTGGAATTTTCAACTACTGGTATTTCAGGGTATGTGCACGCATTATCTTGTACATCAGCCATCTACAGTAGAATGGTTTATTCATATAATCTGTTGACTTGATAAAAGATTGTCTCGTTTCTTTATCATATGTGAATTTTATGGTTACTCTTCTTGAGAAACTAAGTTTTGGTTTATCTACATATGACAGGTACAGTGTGGGAAGGCTGCAATGCAGACTTTTCCATGCTGTTGTGACCACAACCTCAGTCTTAATCCTGGCATTCAATTGTATCTAGGAAAAAAAGATAATTTTGTCTCCATGCTAATTTCCATAAAAGGGAAGCTCCCAGTAATAGGAAAACCAATGGAGAGTCTCCTCTCAGAAATTAGTTTAGACCCACTTATTTTATTTCCCACAATGACAAGTCAGTACTATTTTATCTTTCATATTCAATCCAAAATCCCAAGTCTTCTACTCTTCCCCCACCCCAAGACAGTTACTTAAATTAACTTGGAGGGCTACATTTTCTGAAACACGTAGGGTAACGAGGTGGAGAGGATGAGCAAACCAGCGTAATAACAGATTGATACAGATTCTTGGAATTCATGTCTTAAGGGTTAAAATTCCTCTGGCTCACCAGGTGTTCTGGGAAAATGTTGCATTCATGCAATGTAGTATCTGACCATTTAACCATATGTCAAACAATCTCTGCTATGACAACCAGATGTAGACATTGCCATGGAATGAAATTATCATTTTATTAATTACCCTTTAATTAGTTGATACAGCAGAGAACATGCAGTAATTTAGTCATAATTGGCCTGACTGAGACTCAATACTTACAGGGATGGAATCTGTTTGTGAGAGTGCTTGATATGAATAACAATTACGTCTGTGACAATGCAATTTTATTATGAAGATGTACTGTGCATTTCAAACAACTTTTAGGCGTAAGATAGTATTCAGGATTTAACTACAATTTGACGGCTAATGTTTTCCTCGAACAAAAGTGTATAATCCTGTGTGTACGTTGTTAATCATGTGATAACAATGCAAGAAAGACCTCTTCCCAAACTCACTGTGATGGCTCAAGCGTATTTTTGATGCATTTTATTATAGAAATGAGGAGCCAGTTGGCAAATTTTGTATTTAAAAATTGAGGACAAAACACTTCCGACTTCTCCCAAACTCTTGTTACTGGTCTTTAAATTATTCTGGAGTTTAACATGGTATTTGCGTAAGGGGTACACTATGCAGATTGTTAGAAACATTCTCTGTCAGAACATGACAGGCAGCAACTTGAGCAGTATCGCTTATGCAATCACTTGATTGCTACACTTTTGGGATTTCCGTAGGAAGAGTAGAACATCCTCAGTTCCTTGGACTAGGCAGACGCAAATAAACTTAGCAACATCCCCCTCTAGACTGTACTAGTAAGTAAAATGCCTTGAAGACATCCTTTCAGTACAGCCTGCAATTAAATCAGGAATACTCTTCATAGACAGAATACTGAGTATCGCTGTGTAGGACAGAGCACAATCAACAGCTTAATAAAAATGCTTGTAAAACGGATCTTAACATTGGCCCTTAGATACGCAGTTGTTAGGAGGTTTTCTTGCCGTCACTTTGGACAAAGCCCTGGAGCCACCATTCTGTCCTTCCTATTCTAAACTCTGTGACTTGAGCAAAGTCTGCAGCATTTTCTACCAGTTTTATACCGTCAGATAGACAATATGCCTTGTGTTTTCTCCACTTGTCTTTCTACAAAAACCTCACAAAATGCAGGTCAAAACCTTCAACAAATGCAGCTTCAACAAAATATAACAAATTGCTTTACCTGTCAGGGCTGAATGGAAACACCTTTTCATATAACTACTCTAAAGTCAAGGAAGTTATATGAAGGATGAGTCTGTTTCCTCCATAGTTAGACTTCGAGTAATTCTTTTACTTCGATCAAACGACTATGGACTGCTTTGTAAATTTTCTTTGTTTTAAACATAACATCCTTCCACTCTTTCTGATAATTAATCCCTTGTTACGCTTCTTTACTGTGAATGTATATGTATGGGAAAACATGCTATACAGGGAAGAAAAACATTTTTTGCCTATGGTGCCATCTTTCAGTTAGTATCAGTAAGTCACGCTCTCTTGCTTGCAAGCGCATCTTGCTCCACAACTTATAACCATCTCCAGTGCAAATACACACAGGTTGTGTTTTCCCGCTGTGTCACAGGGAATAGCCAAGTTGGTGTAACAAGAGATCATTTCATTAAGACTGCCATGAAAGAGTCACTGCTGCAAGGAACTGGAGTTGGATGGGGACACAATCAGTGCTAAAAACTCAAAACAGTTTACCATTAAAACCTTGTGTGCCTGCTTGAAAAATGTCTTACAGCAGCACAAAAGCTGGCACCATTAGCTTTCATCCCTGCTGAGTTGGCAATAAAGCACACACATAAGTAAAATGCATTAATTGGTATTAGTCAATCTAGTTAAGATGTTCATTCTCCGGGCATCTTCAGATTTCATTTCCATAAAATAGGATTTCTTTAAGTCTCATAATTTGATTTTGCCCAGCCCGAAATGATGTTGACACAGTGGCAGCGAAAGCACAATTATGCCCTGGCTTTCCAAAGGTGTTCTCTCTCTAAACAGACCGGGACCCACGTGCTCCCCACCTCACAGGAAAAGAAAAAAGAAAAAAAAGACCTGCAGAAGAGGAAAAAGTGATACATTTTCCTATGCTATTTTCCCTCCCCTTCCCCCGTAATTTTCCTACTGTGCACTACTGATTACTGCACTTTTAAGATCAGAATAAACAATTAACTGCCTAATTATTCCAGTCACACCAAGCCACAATGAAATCTTTATTCAGTGTTTACAGCAATCTTTGGCAGAGACTGTCTTGCTGTTTTTAAACCAAGAAGAACTGCTCCCTTTGGCTCCCCTCAGCATCAGCTGCCCGGGTTTCAGAGCTGGATGCCAATAATCAGCCTCCTTTTTCTCTTCCAAAGTGGCTATTTTTTTTTTAAGGGTGAAAAGACCTATTCTCACCGACTCCCCCCCATATATTCTTCCTG
>NW_010400982.1:0-6770 GCF_000710305.1 Buceros rhinoceros silvestris
CAAAATGGGAAGTTTTGACTAACCCAGGACACTGAGGGAAAACTTGCAAAGGGCATAAGAAGTTTTAATGTATCTTTCTAAAATATATCAGGAACAGGAAGAGAACAAGAGCAACTGTAGAGTCAAAAGAAGCATTCACAGACAATAGCAGAAAAGAACTCAAAGACCATAGCAGAAAAAAATATTAAATATATATTTTAATGTAAGTTCACTGTAGGGGAGCTTGGGAGGAACTTTGTGAACGACACATCAGAAGTCCTGCCTGAAATTGAAATTCTGGTGGAAGAAGTTATAGATCTCAAAGTCAGTAAAGGATGTCAATGTGCTTCCCTAGTCATCGTTCATTGTAACATAACATTGTACTACTACCAGAAGAAAAAAAGAAAAATAATTCTATTTGTTATCTGTCTGTCTGGGACATCTAAGGACAAGTAAGAAAATACAGGACATCTGTGTCAAAGGGAAATTAACTTTGGGTTTACTGGAAAAGAAAATGCAAGGAATTGGACTGAGAAGACAAAACAGTTGTTTTGCATGACAGACTAGCCATAGGAGCTGGTCCTCATATGGCATCCACGCAATGTTTGTACACCAAAACACGAAAGGAGATTCTTTGTGTTATATCGTCAGTTTACATGGCAAACAAATAAGGCCATCTGGTGACCATATACTTTCACTATACAATTGATTTTGCAATAGTTCTGAAGAACTTGGAGAGCATCATATTTTCAACTGTTTGAGATCTGTGGTGGTTCATTATTGCAGATGAGCCTTAGCTTCTAAAGATGTAACAAAATGCAAGGAAATAATTATTCTCTAAAACTCATGGTGTGGAGCTCAAAGGTGAGAAACTTCACCTAAACTATATAAAGGTAGCTGCATAAAGGTACTTTCACTTAGTCCTCAGGGTAAAGGATTCAATTAAGTTTTAAACAATATCTAGCTTACAACTAGCATCTCTGATGATAAATTTCTATCCGTAGGACATGCATTGCAAAGTAGGATGTTTAGGCTGTTAGCTTTTTAAAAAATTCTTTGAGTAATTAATGCTAAGTGCATTTATAAATATTTTACGAGAAATTGTGACATAAGGAAGGCTTTATTCTCCTGATAATTGCCTAAATTTACTGTGGACTTACACTAAAGAAAATATATTGACGTGAAAGGTTTTACCCTAAGAGACTGCAGTTCAAAACAAATAGAGACCTCATGTTAGATTCAGTGGTATCTGTCCATCATTTTATTGATTTATGAGAACTGAAAGATATTTATATTAGAACCAGGTCCCTGGAAGAGACCATTGAACTTTGCTGATAGATTCAGATCCCTTTTTAATGCATGTTTATGCTAATAAACTCTTTTATAAATGTGTTGCACATAGGTACATACTGAAAAGTCATCCTGTTAACATAAAAAAAAAAAAGGGAATGTAATTAAAATGTGTTACTATTGATGACATTAAAGACAAATTTTTTCCATGAACAGCAGAACATATAAAACTGGGTTTCTTATGAATGTGTTGACATCTACATTGTCATATACCCTTACAATAATCTACTATCCATCTATCTGATTTATCTACCAAACTCCATAAAACATCTACACGAGGCATCACTTCCCTCTTGTATCTTTGACCAGAGCATCCCATTTACCTCTCCTGACTTGCAACTGGTTTGGTTATACAATGTTTTTCTCTAAAATCATAACATATGAATGTTTCAGAATTTTTTCCATCGTCTTACTTGGATGAAGTTAGCAAAAAGACTGATAAATGGGTAGACTAAGTGCATTCCCATCAGCTCCATTTGCTTAATGACCAATTAAAATTTTCAATGGGCTCAAAAAAAAATTTTTTTAAGGGGACGTGGACAGCTCAAAGAAAAGGAAAGAAAGATTCCTCACCTCTAAGTTACATTCACCTTAGAATGTGATACTAGGATCTTGGGAGGACAATGAAAAAACATCAGAAACAGATGGTTTTGTACCTTGCATGGGAATTACTAAGCGTTCAGGAATCTAGAACATCCATATGGTTTCAGAATACAGGAAGAGTGAACTACGTGTAGCATTGGATCTCCACCTCTTTCCCCAGTGAAAGCAAGCTTTATGGGCCTAAGGAGCATCCTATCTCTTGAAGACTTACTATTTCCTAATAGTTTGTACTGCATCTGGCCTTCAGAGACATGTGCAGGAACTCAGGTCAATGTGAGTTGAGGATATTTCTCCCAGCTGTGAGAATACTTGCAGCCTGAGCCTACACAGGCAGCAGATCTCCATACACGTCCGTGCATTCATGCATGTATGCACATTCTGGAGAAAGGAATATCTCAGATACACCAGCAGCCCAACTGGATGCCTGACCAACCCCACCACCCCAAAACCAACCAACCAAACAAACAAAAGAAACCCAAACAAAAAACCCAACAACCACCCCCCCCCAGCTCCTCTAGCAAGCAAATAGGCAAACCAAAAGAACCTAGGAAGTTACTTCCACAACATTTCACTTAAAAATAGAAGTATCAAGCAGGAAGAAAGGCAAAAATTAAAGAGAATAAAAATAATAGCCTTGCAGTCTTTTTTTTTTTAAACAGTTATTCAGTGTTTCTGTTAGCCCCATGCCAGTATTACACATATATAGCCATTTCATTCTGCTCCTAGTTATGTGTAGATCAGCTTGTATCAAATTTCTCAGCACATCAGGCTACCTTTGCCTGAAGACCTACTGAAATTTTTTATTGGAAATGCAGATAACCTATGAAACTCATTATCTTTAGAATTCAATAAAAGGCCAAAGAAAGAGACAGTTCTAGAGCAAATGAGATGAGAGAGTCTCAGTAAACTTCTAAAATATGCAAAAGAGATTGTGCATCGATTGTGTAAAGGAACAGAAAAAGCCTATTCCTGCAACTAGACACTAGACAGATCCCTTTATTCTCTTTGAATGTTTTTTTATTGTATTTGGTTTTTTGCTTTACTTAAAAAATTTCCAGATGTAACGTTGTCCATGCCCATGGCATAGGGTTTAGAACTAGATGATCTTTAAGTTCCCTTCCAACCCAAACCATTCTGTGATTCTATGATTGCAGAGTGCTAAATGACCATTTTTGTTTGTTAGGGTTACAGGTATCTATTTTGTTTTGCTTCTAGATAGAATTACATATAATATCTCTTTTATTAAAAATAGGACAATTGTTTTACCAAATGTTAATAAAAACCAAACTGTTTTAAAAGGCTGTTAACAGTTGCAAATAGGCATTTATTTTTGTCATCAAATTACACCTCTTGTGAAAATTCATAGATTTTAGGGCCAAAATGGTCCTTCTGAATGTATCGTATGACATACGCAGGCCAACAATGACTGAAGCAGTGCCTGTGTGTTTGGGCTTATCCTGTGTCTTAACAATCACATCTATCTGAGTTCAATTTTTCTCTCCCTGAATGGAGGAATCTTGCTACAGGTGTTTTTCTTCTTCAGAATTTTCATTTTCTTTCTCTCTTATTTTCCTGTTTGTGTCTGTTCCTTCCCACTTGTCCTGATTTCTGAACTTTGATTTTTTCAGCAAGTTCCCTCCTGTCCTAGGACACCCAAGAACTTCACCCATCTCTGTAACATTCGGTAGTTTCAACATTGTCTCCCATTCTTTCCCGAATTCTCTATTTCCTTATAAAGCTTTGTCCCATTCTTAATTTTATGTTTTCTCTTAATCCTCTCTTGCTCTGTTCTTGTTTTTCCATCTGCTGTAGAGTTTGTGATATGCATGATACCTTGCAGCTGTTTGTACGCATTCATATCCTCCAAGTCTTACCATTTGCAGTTTCTCTCTCACCAACCACCCCCTCCCCCCCTTATTTATATATGTACTTACATGTTTCATTTGGAAAGTCTTTTCTCAAATCCTTTGATCAATTTTCTTTGTCTTCTCTCTCTTTTTTAAGGTGTAGTCCCTTGCTTATATACTGGGTGTCCACAGTGATGTGCTGGCTGCAGGGGCAGCCTCTGCGAGAAGAGGTTGGAGCTGCCCTATGCCAGACCCAGCTGCTCCAACTAACCCACCACAGGGCACAGCCGAGCCCAGCAGCCACCCACAACGGAGGTGCCGGGGGGAAACTGTATTTAAGAAAGGGCAAAATGCTTGCATGTGTGAGGAAAAGAAGTATGAGAAACAGTCCTGTGAACCCCAAGGTCAGAGGAGAAGGAGGGGAGGAGGTGTTCCAGGTACTGGATCGGGTTTGTCCTGAAGGATTGCAGCCCATGGGAGAGAGTCTATGCTAGAGCATCGAAAAAGTATGAGGAGGAAGGAGTAGCAGAGGGAAGCTGGTATGGACTGACCACTACTCCCATTTCCCATCCTCTTGCATCACTCAGGGCAGGGGGAAAAGAGTCAGGAGTAAAGGAGTGAAGTTGAGCCTGCAAAAGGGGGAAGCAGGGGAAAGGTATTTAAATCTTTGTCATTGTTCCTTACCATCCAAGCCTATTTCAGTCAGCAATAATTTAAATTAATTTCCCCTGAATCGAGTCTGTTTTGCCAATGACAGTAACTGGTAGCGATCAAGATCCCTGTCCTTATCTTGACCCATGAGCCCTTCTATCTTATTTTCTTCCCCTGTCCTGTTGAGAAGGGGGAGTGAGAGAGCAGCTGGGTGGGCACTGGGCAGCCAGCCAATGTCAGCCTACAACAGCCAATAGTACAACAGACAGACTTCCATGCTACAGAGAGAAACTTAAGAATGTTTACAAAATACTGCTCTTTTGATTAGAAAAATTTATCAACCCTTCAATGAAAGCTTTGAGCTGGGGCTGGGGGAATGGGAATATGACGGTGCTCATTTGCCATAGTCAGGTGTGATTTCTAAACGAGGAGGAAATAAATTAAATTACAACAAAAAGAGAGCATAAGAGGTTGCCCATGAGTAACATTGTCAAATTTTCAGTTTGTTTCTCCCTAATTGAGAGCTGTTTGAAGTATTTAGACTTTTTTAGTGATACAAAAAGAGTATGGTCTGTAATACACATTTTCAGTGGCAAGCCCTATTGCGACTACCAATGCTAGTAAGGAAAGAATTAGTCGACATGGCTAGGCAAAGAAATTCCCATTTGACATAAAATTTAGATTTTTTTTTTCTCTCCCTTTGTATCTGATCTTCGTTCAGTAAAAAATAGCTTAGATTACCCCAGATAGTCTCTTAAGATTGTGGTTTTTTCCCTTTATGAAATATGTAATTCCTTGTAAAATAAAGAAATATTAAGTAAAAATATTACAATACTACAGAAATTATTAGTTTTTCATAAGCTGACTTCTTCCTGCAAATTAAATGCATACTTTTGTATAGATTCCTGAGTTATAAATGCTTTTAATGCAATAAAAAATGAGAAAGACTTGAAATTCACAGCTTACTTTTAAAAAATGAAATCTATTTTCATTCTGGTCTCCCCTTCCTTACATTTTCCAGCTCCCTGATCTACACAGAAACAACCACTGCAAACAGAAAAAAAAAAAATCTGCATGTTAATAGTCATTTCTTGTTTTCCCAAAATACACTCTGGCCCTTCAAAAATTCACTTGAATTACAGGTTCAGCTAACACTTGAGGTGATAATTTCTCTTCTGTCATTAAGCCTGTGAACAACATTCAGATATGAGTGACAAATTGTCTAATCAAGCAGAATGCATTCTATTTCTCACATTTCTGCTTATTGAAGTCTGACTGATTAAAGGGCTGTTGGCAGCTAAAAGGAGGCTAAAAATACAGGAAGTAATACAAATTACTTCGGTGTGAAAGTAGGGAGTCCTCTGAGAACTACTGTCTCCCTAAAAAACCGAGCTTTGAAATCCGAACTGTGAAGGTATCTGAATCTCTGTTTGGTTTAGATTTGGGGTTTATATAAAGTGTCTGTTACTTGGCTTTGTAAAGTGAACCTTCACTTGAACAAAATTATTAGCAGGGAAAAAATTAGTTTAAAAGCAGAATTATTGGTTTTAAAACCCCACTTATCTAGCACTATCAGCAGGGAGAATAACTCTACTAAATTCCTCTGGTGTGGGAGCGGACTATGACAAATTCCCAAAACTGAACGTTAGCCTTAATAAGATTTGAGGAATACATTCGATCCATGCAGGTTTGGCTTTTCTCGGCAAACTGGTGCACTCTTTGAGGCAAAATAAGTGGATTATTAAAAAACAAGGTGGGTTTTTTTTTCTTAAACACATCTAAAAAGGTTTTTTAAAAACTATGTTCCTACTCATATTCGTGGCCATCAGGTAACAGCACAGTGCAGCTGTTTCACCAGGATGCAGAACTTAGTTAAAAGCAACAAAAAATATTTGCCAAATTTATGTTCAGGCAAGGCCAAATTTCAGAGAGATAAATGATGAAATAAATAGCTGGTCTGTCTGCAAACATTCCATTTATATGTTGCCCTGATGAAAGTTTCAGTTTTATATGTAGGACAATTTCAACAATATGAGAAAGTCATAATATTTTTAGATGAAAAATTCAAATATCTTGTGAAGATATTTGGGGTTTATTCCCGGATGTTACTCTGCTTCTAAGTAAATGTAGAAAAGAAAAAGAAATCCTCCCAAATCCTCGATATCACTAGGATTAATAACACAATGAGCAATGAATGCTGACAACGCACAAGCACAAGAATCACCCCAGACACCCATTGCACTTTTGTTCATGCAAGGTCTGAGAAGTTGTGAGTTTTCGTAATGAAAGACAGATAAACATTTTCAACTCTTCTACTTACTTCTCTTTCCATTCAGGTGT
>NW_010400982.1:6888-11820 GCF_000710305.1 Buceros rhinoceros silvestris
AGGTGTCCGCTGCTATATATGAAGTCATCATGGTGGGCAAACATCTGTGCAATCTGCAGGAGTAATTTACCAGGTTCCATGATCAAATGTCGGCTTTTCCAGATGTTTCTTTTTGACAGTTTAGACAGAGTCAGTAAACACAATCAATTGCTCTTCATCTAGTCATGAAGAGACAGAAGACAAAAGGAAACAAAATCAACTTGGTCCAAATTAGGGTGATTTCAGAGCAAAAATAATCTGCTGATTGAAAAAAAAAAAAGGTCGACAAAACCAGAAAAAGTACTAAAAAGAAGACTTAAAATACCTTAGTTATGAAATGCTAGATAATCCTGGAACAATGCAAAGTTTGGTATGGGAGACCTAAGGACCTTTCTAGCACAGTGTCCCCCTTAAATCTAGTTTAAAGCTCTTTAAGTGAGCTCTGCCAGCTCCTGTGCAAAGATCCTTTGAGACAGGTGTACCCTGTGTGTCACTGGCAGACCTGGTATGTAAACTAACCCATGGTCAAAAACCCCAAAGTCCTGTCACTGGCACCATGCACAGCGCCAGATCTTCCTGTGGTGGATCTTCCTGTTTCTTCCCATGTTAATCCGTGCAACTAAAGGGATAGAGGAGAACACACTTGTGCTCCTGATCCCTTGACCAGTTATCCCAAAGCCCTGAAGTCTCTCTTGATTGCCCTTGGACTTTCTGTTGAGAATTCATCACTGCCTACCTGAAAAGTCAGTAATGGATAATTATCTGAAGGTCTTACCAGAGTTGGAACTTTCTCATCACATCTTTAACCTGGGCCCCAAGGAGGCAGCAGACTTCCCTAAGAATCAGTTCAAGTCTGTGTACTGTGCCTTCTGTTCCCTTCAGAACATGTCTTTTTTGTTGTGGAAGTGGTTTTGGTGCAGGGCTTGGGCTGACTTAACCTCATGGATGCTCCCAAGCCAGACGAATCGTGGTTCTTGTTATTGATCTGTTCCACCTGCAGGGCCTCATAGCTGTTGTGCAAGGGCTTCTAGGAAGGTGGTAGTTTTGCTGGGTGACATGCCAGCTGCTCCTTGCAGGAACTTACTGCCATTGTCCCCTGTCCTTGCAGTTACTGTGTTCAGACATGTGGAGAGGGGAAAGGGGAAATTCTCTCAGCTGTGGCAGAAATGAACTGGTTTGGTGCTGGAGAACCTGACGAAACTGAACAACGTGTCTCTCAGCAGCCCATCCTTTATCAAGCAACATTTTCTACCCATGAAGCAATCTAATTCCAGCTATAGCTTTCACCATCTAGGTTCAAAATCCATGGGCAGTGGTCTACAAGGGCAGACGGAAATTGCCACAGTTATGAAATTTGCTGAACATAACATAATGAGGAAGTTAATGTTTATCCATCCCCTTTCAAAGAATGCATATTTTAATGACAGCAGCCTATGCTGACATTCAGTGCCTATGTTTTGGATAAGCTGCTGTAAATCAGTCTCTTTGAGAGACTTCTTGCATGGAATAATAGAAGGTTTTTGCTAACATTTACAACATGTAAAAGTGTGAGTTGTTCCTTTTCTGATCTTTTAGTTGGCTCCAAGGTCCTTCTCATATTTCTCTCCATGTAACATTTATTGACAAAAATTAATCCACAAAACTGGGGACATAAAATGGATTTCAAATATTTTTTCCTGGGTCTTTACGTAGGTCTGAAGATATGAATCACCAGGATTCCCATCATCACAATTCACTTGGCTTACCATTTTCTGTTGGAGCTTTTTTCTTTTATACCTTCAGGACACAGACACATCTCTTGTGCTGCAGCACATTCCAGGGTCAGAGCACTGTGGCATGACTTACAGAAAGCAAGACAGTTTTTGACTTTTTCTTCTTGAATAATTGCCTTTGAGCATCTGCTGTACTGAAGAATGTGAATGGAAGGGATTTGAAAATGAGGTACCCAGATTTCCTAAAAAGTTACAGCCGTGTCTGAAGATTATTGTGATGCATGTGAGAAAGGAACATAAATTAAATAACTCCACCATATCCTACCACTAGGAAATCAACTATTTGGTGCAAGAGGAATTACTTCTTTTTTTGACTGTGTTAAGTACTACATCTGAAAAGTAATTCTTTTTACTTATGGATAAAACTGACTTACAGTTTGGGTTTGTACTGTTCCCCATGATCCATTTTCTGAATTTTATTTGCAATGTGAAAAGGCAAGAAGATCAATTAACAAAAGCATAATATGTAATTTGCACAAGTTTACCACACTTCTTGTGAAATTGCCATTCTTACTTTATTAACCAACATGTTATTTTTATACTGGTAGCATGCAGCCTCCAAATTAATTTTCCAGCTCTGTTCTTTAATACAAGGAATATTTTGGTTGGCACTGGAAATTGTGGACGACTGTCTAAAGTAGGCAGCACCAATTCTCAGTGGTGGCCCACGAAACGCCAGCCGTTAACAATGCAGTTTGCTACTCTGTTCTGCAAAACAACCCAGATGGCAGCAGCCAAGTATTTTTTCGTCCTTGGTGTTTCTGAGAGTCCTTGCCATTTTTAGAGTTCAGCTGTCTGAAGGATGAGGTACATTTAACATAGCGTCAGCATCCTTGTTTACTGGAGCAGAAAGTCGCTGCACAGCAGCTCATGATCCATAGCTGCCATCCTATTTCTGCCACCTACGGGAAATATTGCTCCTACCTAAGACTGCTGGATTATTTTCTGAGAAATCCTGAGAAAAGTTATGAGCATGTGAGTTACAATGATAGTGAACTAGTGAGCAGTGCATCCAGTACATTCTAAACACAATAGACATGTTACGCAGATCAACGTTGAAGCACTAACCCAGTGGCCACTTGTTCAAGTATCAAGGAACCTACCTGGAAATAGTGTTTCATGCAAGACACTGCACATGTGGTACAACCCTCCACAAAAAAACCCCGTATTTGTTATTTTCATCACTGTCAGGATGAAAAGTGTTATGAAAGTCTTCTACACAGAAGAGTTAAAATTACCCTTGATATTTTTTACTCCCAGAATTTCCCTTCCTGGCACCATTCACTGGCTTTACTCTGGGACAGGAGATGAGAACAATCTGCTAGAAAGAAACCTTAGAAATTACCTAGAAAAGTGCTGAACATCCACGTTGAGCTATTTTGAGGACAAATAATAGACACAAACACAAGGTTGTGTCTCAACATCAAGGAAACACTTTTTTACTGTGAGAGTGATTGAGCACTGGCATAGGTTACTCAGGGAGGTTGTGATGTTTCCACCCTTGAATATATTCGTCTGGTTATGGTCCTGGGCAACCGACTCTATGCTTGAGCTGGGGGATTGGACAAGATGACCTCTGAAGATCCCTCCAACAGCAGATACGGGGCCACTTCGCTGGGGAGGAAGAGGAAGGTGAGATGACATCTCCTCACCCCTCACCCAGTCACTCCATGGCACAGGACCATAACACAGCACCCATCACAGCCTCTGCACAGCCCTGCATGACTGGCTGGCTGCCAGGTGGACAGAGGGGAAAACTCCCCCCCCCCCCCCCAGCCCCTCCATGGCACAGGCCCATAACACAGCACCCATCCCAGCCTCTGCACAGCCCTGCATGCCTGGCTGGCTGCCAGCTGCCATGAGGGTCAAAATCCGTGAGATCCCCAAAGCCCACAACAAGGAAGTCCCATCCCATCTACTGGGGTTTATTATGGCCAGAGATGCCCCAGGACCCACCCACGCCCTTGTTCTCCACCATTCTTGATGGCTGGGGACACCCAGCTCACCCCAAATCCTGCTGGGACCTGCCCCACCATACAGCCCAGTCCCACCCCCTGTCCCCCACCCCCCCTTCCCATGCTGCTCCAACAGCTCCTTTCAGAAAGACACATTCACTTGTCTCTCTGGAACTGCTGGAGGTTCCTGCGAACCTTAACCATTCTGTGATTCTGTGACCCTGCCTTTCTATATGTCTCTGATCTGTGTCAGGCAGATACAGTTGTTTATCAACATGGGAGATAATGTAGTTAGTTAACACTTTCCACTATCAAAACTTGTTGCATATACCTGTCTGTAGAAACAGTAAGGCTGTAAAGAGAGAGATTTACAAAGAATCTCTGAGTAGGTAAAAGCCGTATGCAACGTCTACGTACATTCAGAAAAACATCTGGGACATCCTAGTAGTCCTGAGTATCAGTTAGTGTCAACAGCAGAAGTCGTGCCTTCGTTAAAATGCGTTACTCATAAAGAGAATAAAACAGTCCAATTGTTTGAAACTTAGAAAATTTATCTTCACAAGTGGCACAAAACTCACAGATCATGTAATGAGGTATGAACTGAAAGGACCAAGCCCTCTGCATAGCTCATTAGGGGAATAGGCTTCACAGGTTTGAAGGAAATGGCAGGAAACATATAGGCATTTCCAATCACACCCCACAGATATACAGACAGCAAAGTACAAGTAAAGGTACGATACAAAGAGCACCACAGTTTCTGACTACACTGAATGAAAACAGAAAGACTATCCACACACACTCACTGTTTATGATAACGAAGCTTCTCTCTACTGTCTTTATAAATAGTATCTTTCCCTTGGTATCTCATTCTGGAGTAATTCCAGAGACTACTATCTTGCTTTGTCAGGTTTGTAATAATTTCCGGAATTGATATGAGCTTCAGTTTTAACGAGCACTAACAAGGTAAGCTCTAATGTGCCCCAAACAACAGACACATTCCCAGAATCTTAAACCTACCCAGTTCTGCTTAAATTGACACATGATGTGATTGTTCCAGCGTATTAAATTTGAAACCATTTTGAAAAGAAACGGCTCAAATTCTACTGCGCCAATGATGTAGAAAATGTTTCAATGATCAAAGAAAAGAACTGATTCAAGGCAACTAAATGCCCCCCCAAATTTTCTCTTACCTTTCTTTTCCTAGACTTGATGCTTTGCTGCATTCC
>NW_010400983.1:0-336 GCF_000710305.1 Buceros rhinoceros silvestris
ATGGGGATGGTGGCACCTGGCAGAGCTACTCGGCCAACCCGTCGTCCTACAGCTCTGGGCATCACGGTGTGGGCGTGGAGGAGGACGTGCATTTTAACCCCGACGGTGAGTCGCTGTGGCCCATCGGGTGACAAAATGGGAAAAAAAAACACCTCTTTGCTGTAAGCTCGTCTCTTCCCGGGCAGCCGGGGCTGGAGCTGGGCTGGCATCGCTCCTCGCAAAGCTGCTGCCCCCCAGTCCTGCTGCCGAGGGGCCCTGTGTCCCTGCCCGCTGGGTTTGCTGCTGCTCTGCCCCACGCTGCAGGGAGGGAAACTCGGGGATGGGAAGCTCAGGGAT
>NW_010400983.1:537-882 GCF_000710305.1 Buceros rhinoceros silvestris
GCGTGGCAGCAGGGCCACCATGGCACATGCCTGGAGCAGCAAAGCCCCGTCCCTGGCTGGCTCTCTCCCAAAACCACGCAGGAACTTGACCTCTTGCCTCTGTCGGATCTGTCTGAAATCAGGCAACAGGTTCCAGCCCCTCAGCCTCCCCTATTCCCCCCGGGTGCTTTTCTTGGGAAGCACCGCCACCAGCTGCCTCGTCTCCCGACAGTATTTTGGGGGCTAAGGAGGCACCCCATGAGGCATGGCTTTGTCACCGTGTCCCCAACCCTTTCCCCTTGGCTCCAGTGTTCACCTACAGCGCGGCCGGCAAGGAGACGTGCGCCCAGCACCACGGGCGCTGCT
>NW_010400983.1:1186-1536 GCF_000710305.1 Buceros rhinoceros silvestris
CGTGCATCGCCGCAACGGGAAGGTGAGCGGGAGCTTGATGGGGTGACGGACATCCGTCCGCTTCCAGGACGTCGACCTCCACGCCTACATCGTGGGGAGCGACGGCCGAGCCTACACAGCCATCAGCGGGGTGCCCCAGCCCGCTGCCCGTGCCCTCCTGCCCCTCGTGCCCATCGGGGGCGCAACGGGAAGGTGAGCGGGAGCTTGATGGGGTGACGGACATCCGTCCGCTTCCAGGACGTCGACCTCCACGCCTACATCGTGGGGAGCGACGGCCGAGCCTACACAGCCATCAGCGGGGTGCCCCAGCCCGCTGCCCGTGCCCTCCTGCCCCTCGTGCCCATCGGGGG
>NW_010400983.1:1840-2320 GCF_000710305.1 Buceros rhinoceros silvestris
TGGCTTGGGGGTGTGGGTGAGGGTTTGGGGCAGCCCCACGCCTCCTCCGATCACCTCCCCGGGTGCAGCTGGCTGTCACCTCCCTGCTGCGGGCAGCACTGGAGGAGCAGAGAAGATGCTTTGGGGATGTATTCCCTAAAGATCCTACAACCAACCACCACCTGCTCCCTTTTTCCTGCCCAGGTGCTGAATTCACGCAGAGCCTGGAGGTGACCTTCTACCCCGGGCAGGAGACGGTCCATGTCCCCCAGACAGCCGAGGGCCTGGGGCCAGACAATTACTTAAACCTTAAGACACACATCCAGGGCCAGGTGCCGTTTCTCCCGGACAACATCACTGTCCACATTGCTCCCTACAAGGAGCTCTACCACTACTCCAGCTCAGGTAGGAGACCCTGCTTGGCCCCGCATTCAGCTTCTCACTTGATCCTAGGTTTGGTTTCTCACACACCATCCCTGTGTGCCCCGCTCGGAGCAGCCC
>NW_010400984.1:0-3904 GCF_000710305.1 Buceros rhinoceros silvestris
GACACGAGTGCTCCAGAGCAGTGTCTACTGCATCTCACAAGCCAGCCTCTGCCTTTCATTTCTTTAAACTAACAGGTTTTCACACTCTGTCCCCAGCAGAGACCAGCAAGGTGAGAACAGGCTGCAAGAATCCACAGCTTTAGGAGCGGGGCAGAGGCAGCTCCGGGTTCAGGCTCTGCAGAGCATGAGGCGTCCTGTGCTTTCTAGCAGGCCAGCTCATTCCAGGGCAGAGACCGTCTTCCACACAGCTTTATCACTGAGTCCCAGACTGCTGGGACCTCTGGGGTCACCCAGTCCAGCCCCCGGCTCCAGCAGGTCCCCACAGCAGCTCCCCAGTTTGGCGTCCAGGCGGGTTGGGGATCTCTCCGCAGCAGGAGACTCCACACCCTCTCTGGGCAGCCGGGGCCAGGGGTCCTCAACCTCCCACCCATCATCCAGTCGAGGTTCCCCCCAGTTTGGCGCCCAGGCAGGTTGGGGATCTCTCCGCAGCAGGAGACTCCACGCCCTCTCTGGGCAGCCGGGGCCAGGGCTCCTCACCCTCACACCAAAGAACTTTCTCCTCCTGCTCAGGGGGAACTTCCCGGGTCCCAGTTGGTGCCCGTTGCCCCTTGTCCTGTCGCTGGGCACCACTGGGCAGAGCCTGGCCCCTCCTGCTGACCCCCCTTTAGCCACTGGTCACATCGAGGAGATCCTCAATTATCTGCAACTTCAGGACACAGGAATGGTTCAACGGACCGAGCAGCTTCGGCTTTGGTACAAGGGAATGGCCCAGGCTGTCCTCCCACTCCTTGCTGATTTTGGTTCTTAATTATTCGTTACACGGTGCAGGTCTGGAGTGCACGTGGCCAAACCCCAGCAGTGATTTCCAGTCCCTGTGGAGAATTGCCCCGCACGCACACGCACGCTCCGGTCACAGCCCCGACCTCTGCTTACCTTGGTCTGGACGATGTGGGGGGGAAATTCACTCATGGCGTTCATCAGCCACCCTTCCAAGCTCTTGGCAAAGTTTCGGATTGCCTGTGTCAGCGTGCCTGCAGAGACGCCCGCGCAGTGAGACTGGCTGGTCCCTACCTCCTCTGGACACCACGTTCTAGGCTGGGCTGCTGTGAAAGCGCAGCCTCTGAGCCGGGCAGCGGCGGCTGCTGAGGATTTGAGATACACTCAAATTTTCCTTATTCTGACATTGTTACTCAAACTTTTGTTCTTGTTTTCTTATTCTTTCTGATCCTTCTCTTGTTCACGGTCCTTCAGAGTCCTTTCCAAATGAACCGTGCTCTCTAAAGACTCATGTCCCAGCATGTAGACTGGCAACAGCAGCTCAGGGGACAGAGATGGCTTTGGGGTCAAAGCCACGTGACAGCCTAGGGGACACTGACACACACACGTCATGGAGAAGCCAAATCGGAGAGAAACCCTCAGCATCCCTTCAGAGAAACCCCTCAGCATCCCATCAGAGAAACCCCTCAGCATCCCATCAGAGAATCCCTCAGCATCCCGTCAGAGAAACCCCTCAGCATCCCGTCAGAGAAACCCCTCAGCATCCCGTCAGAGAAACCCTCAGCATCCCACCGCTGATCTCCCAAATGAAAGCTGACCCCAAATTTCGGGGAGGTGCAGTAGGGGACAGGATGGTCCTACGTAAGCAAGGACGCCATCTCCAAGGACACACCTCGGGAGGATGAGGCGGGCACCGAGCCCGTGCTGTTACCCTGACTCCCAGCCGAAGCTGGGAGATGG
The DNA here is from genome assembly GCF_000710305.1 of Buceros rhinoceros silvestris. Classification (NCBI taxonomy): domain Eukaryota; kingdom Metazoa; phylum Chordata; class Aves; order Bucerotiformes; family Bucerotidae; genus Buceros; species Buceros rhinoceros. The sequence continues at coordinate 1,738 of NW_010400984.1, forward strand.
GATGGGCAATAAACCAATAAATTTCCGTGGGGAATTTCCGTGGACAAAGCACCGTCGGTGCAGAGCAGTGCTGCAGGAGGAATACTGCTGTCGCCACAATATTGCAGCTCGTATTCAAAACAAAAACCTCTAACTCGGCTTTAACGGTGGAAATCTTTGTGGCCAGCGGTAGCCAGCTCCAGTGAGTCACGGCTCGCTGCCTGGCAGACAGAACAGCCCGTGGCTCAGCCCAGTGAGGAGCAGGAGCCGAGCGGCACTCGGGACCGTGAGCACGCTGCAGGATACTCACTGGGCACCGGTCTGAGCACGTCCGGGATGAGGATCTCCACCAGGGCCTGGTACAAGATGTGATCGCAGCTCCTCATCCATTTGAGAATGGGTTCGTACTTGCACAGCGTGATCAGCTTATCTTTTGGGAGGGTCCCTTCGTGTTCTTCTTCGCTGCGGGAGGAGGAGGAGGGAGGCAGCGTCAGCAGCAGGTTTGCATTCAGTGCCTCCACCCTTCTCCTCAACTTCTAACCCCAGTTTTCAGTAGAAAAAAAGTTCCTTCCTTTCCTGTTTGAAGGAAACATCCCAATGACGAAGCCCAGCAGCGTACCTGGCTGGCAGGGCGGCGGAGCCGTCGCTGGCAGGAGCTTTAGGGTTCCAGAAGGATTGCCACAGCTTCTCAATGTAATGAAACTGAAGATTCATGACAACATCCAGAGTTGCCTAACGACAAAGAACAGAACTCATCAGCTGCTCTGCTGGCATCTTGGCACACAGCGCAAGCATAAATTTCCTGTGCTGCCACTGAGATCAAATAATTTACAAGAAAAATGATGGAAAGGGCGTTGTTTTCATCAACAGAAAACAGGTCACACAACGACAACACGACGTGAAGCGCAAGGTTTGAGTTGTGATACCTTCAGTTGTGATACCTTTCCTCTCTTCCCAAGAGCAGGAAATGAGATGAGCCCTCGAATTACATCCCACGTCAATTAATAAATCAGTTAAAAATAGCCCAAATAATCACCTCGCAGTGTCGCCTGTAAAGAAGCTGCAGAGTTTTCACATCGTTCATGGTGACTCCTTCTTGTAGGAGGACGTTCCCTAGATCTGGGGCTGGGAACTCGGGGAAGACATGGGTGACATCTAGGGGAACAAAAGAGATCGGGGAAGATGGTGAGAGGCAGGAGCGCTCCCTTACGAAGGACCTCGGGCGAGCGCACGGTGCTGCTGTCGCTGGTGGGTATCTTCCACGTTTCAGTTGGGGTTGAAACAGGAGAAAGGAGACTGATGATCCAGCACTTTCCCAGTTCACGCGGCTATACTGGGCAAAAAGTGAACAACCGCAGCCCATTTTATTCCGTGTGGAAACTGGCTTCTTTCTCTTTGTAAGGAAAGAAACAAGACTACACCGTCCTCATCAACTGCGCTTCCCCTTAGATTTTCTCTAAAACCCAAAAAATGTCTCTCTGGTATTTTGAGAGTATAGTGGAGACCATAATTGGACAGCAGACGTATCTGCAGTCTCTGCTGGAGGTGATGAGACAGGGAGCTCCAGGACCAGCACAGCCAGAGGGCTTGTCTCACGAGCAGAGGGTCCGTACGGATTGTCTGCAGTCGGAGCCTTTGTAGTGAGAGAACTGCTCCTCGCTGCCTGGCTTAGCGAGGCTCTTCGGGACCTCCACTGCGTCCAGCCCGTGCGGATAAAACCACATGGATTAAAAACATACTGAGAGGGAACCAACAGACCTGACGGCGTGAGGAAAAAGCCTTGTGGGTAAGGAGTCACATCAGTAAGCATGACATTACCAGAGCTTACTAGAATATATACTACATATAAAATAGATACAGACTCATGGAACGGTGGGAAGAGACCTTCACAGCTCCCCCAGTCCAGCCCCTGCAGGGAGCAGGGACATCTGCCCCCAGAGCAGGGACACCTGCCCCCAGAGCAGGGACATCTGCCCCCAGAGCAGGGACACCTGCCCCCAGAGCAGGGGGCTCAGAGCCCCAAGGGCCAAATGACCTGGGATGGGGCCAGCGATGGGGCTGCTCCCACCTCTCGGGGCAGCCTGGGCCAGGCTCTCCCCACCCTCAGCAGCAACAATCTCTCCCTTCTCTCTGCTCTGACTCTCCCTCTGGCAGTGGAACCATCACCCCTTGTCCTGTGCCACAGCCC
>NW_010400984.1:3923-4570 GCF_000710305.1 Buceros rhinoceros silvestris
CCCCTCCCCAGCTTCCTGACAGGCCATTTAATAATCTATAATATTGTAGAATTATTAGAAAAGCAAACTGGACAAGCTGGACAAGACCTTCCTTCCTCCTCAAGCCTGAAGTGACAAATGAAAGCAGTCTCCTCACCTATGAACTGCTGATGATGTTGACTTTGAGCAGCAACCGACTGCTCCGGCGTGGTGTGCAGGTTACTGTTGGTCGCGCTCTCGGCCACGCCGTCCATCTTCTGCGCTGGCCTGTACCTGGGGCAGAGGGTGGCTGGAGGTTTACACAGGCACGAGCGAACACGGACGCGGTACTTGCACAGTCAGGCAGGCTTTCGCGTTCATTGTGTCATACCCGAGGTCACGCTCGAGGCCAGTGTTCTGAGGTGACCATTTACACCACGTAATCAAGGGAGGGGGAACTGAGAAGCTCCTGGCGAAAAGCACTTCCCAAGACAGAACTGAAGAGGTTATTTGCCCAAGGCAACAACAACAAAAAAACAAGACAAAAATGAGAAGCAGAGCTGGAGTGGGTGCCAGACTCTGTCTTGGGAGCTGACTTTTGCATTTACTTTCTGTTTGGGAGCTGAAGAAATAAATTCTTCTGCTCCTTCGTCACACCAGCAAGAACCAGAAGGGTCTGTGCTTCCAGG
>NW_010400985.1:0-10995 GCF_000710305.1 Buceros rhinoceros silvestris
ATATAATATATATAAAAATACATAAAATACGTATAATGACTATAATGTTCCTGTAGAGCTTTGAAAGAACATTGGCTATCCAGTGTAGGACACATCACTAAACATGAAACATGGGGGTAGGTGTTGATAAGCAGGAAAGAAGAACAAAAGAGTAAAGAATGTTCAAAGAGGATTTGAGTTTAACCTTTTGTCCATCCTTCCACTGAGGGAATAGGAATGGCTTCATTTTTCCTCAGTTGTCCTCCAGGGAGATTTCTAAACTTGGCTGCGTATGGCTGATGAGGACTCTTTACTTCCCTTGATGGTTGGTTCATTTGCCTAACTCCTCTTCTTACCATGTGAAACTTCATGCAGTAACTGTATTTGACCTAAATTTCCCCTGATGCTGCTTAAGTTCATTACTTCCTCATTAATTAAGGGGAATAACTGATTCCTGTTCTTTTTATAACATTGCTTTATGTTCTTGAGGATAGCTCTCTGACACTCCAATTTTCTCCATGACATATAAATATGAAAAAAAAAAAGTGAAAAACTTCTCAGGCTGGATAATGTAAAAAAAACTGAGCAACCCTTCAAGGAGAAGTGTGATAAACTATAAAGAATAGCATAGAAAGTCAGACTGGGAGGGGCCTGCAAGACACCTTCTTGTCTAATCCTCTCTGGCTAAAATAAAATTGCTGTGGACTCTTCATACTGCCATGAGACACATGATACTGGTTCTCCAGCTTGTCACAAGTGCAGTTGTTCCCATTTAGCCAGCTTTGCTTTCTCAGGGGATCTGGACATGGACGGTGGGTTGGTTTTGGGGTTTTTGGTTTTGTTTGGTTTTGGTTTGTTTTTTTTTTTTAGTATAGTTTTTTGATGTACATTGAGTTTGATCAAGTTGTTTGGAAAGGGGTGTGCATTTTTTAGGTTTCTCGCTTCCAGCCTTCTGTTGCAACTGAACATAGCTCTCAACCCTTTCAAACCTAGCAATCTGTCTATCATTTTTGTTTCCTTTACATTTTCAAGGTTATCTCTGACAGAAAATTGGATAGGAACTTCAAAAATATAAATGAAAGCTGTGATTATCTTTTATGCGTATATAGCTCCTGGAAGATAGAGAGGCCCACAGCTGCCTACCCTTATGAATTCCAAATTGGGGCACAGATCTGATCATCACATGATCGTGCAGTGGTCTGGTATCTGTCAAAATCATGTAAAATATTGCATGCTGTTTTTTTAGGTAAGTAGTATCAAGAGCATACATTTTCAACATTTCTGCAAGTGGCATAAAAAACCCCGATTTCTGACTACAGGGAGTATTTAGTCTAGAGACATAAGGTTGTTTATATCATCATTATCATAAATGGTGTGATTGTTCCAGTTATCTAGGTAGAGGAAATATTATAATGTTATTGCAGAACGTGATTTGGCACTGACTTAGTGTTTTATTACCTCAAAGCTATTATTAGAGGGTAATAATTTTAGGAAATTATTCTGCTGCTCATTTATATAGCCTGGTAGCACTTTTGGTGATTTTCCTTAGTCTTTTTGTTAGCGATAGCCTTCAGTGCTTGAATATGGCGGATGCTGTGCATAAAATATTTCAATGCATTTTGGTGATGGAAAGGTAAGTGACTTTGGTTTTTTCCTCCAAGCAGTTCAAATACAGTGAGACCTGTTTGTATATTTCTTTTACAGCTCGTCTCTGTTCCTGGGGTATAATGCATTTTAGCACTCTGATGATGGGAGAGCTAGAATTTTATTTTCAGAGCAGTAATCTTGAGCAATAACACAGGATACTTTCCAAATTTTGTGGGTCTCAAACCATTTAAATAAAATGAGACAAAGTTCAGTTATTGCTCTATAGCAGAAGCTGAAACTTTGTCTATACTCCTCTCACTTCCATGATGACAGCACGCAGAGTGTGGCAGAAATAGAGAGGTCACATAATGCAAGCTGCAGAGCTGAAAGGCTGGACTTGATCTAGTATTAAAACTTGTTTGGATATGCACGTGTGAAATGCCATCACAGCAGCAGCAGTAGTCTAGGCCAGTACTTTGGGCCAACACCTGCGACTGAGTTTCTGTGATTTAATGAGTTAATGTGGGCTAGTTGACAGCAACAAGCATAACTGCACTGAAGTATATTTTACACATATTTGCCACTGGTGGGAGTACTCGTGCAGGGACATACTGGGGCTCAGGTAACATGCATTCACTCTTCAAGACTTAGTTGCTCTGTGTTTATCTGAAGTCTACAATCAGAGTTTGAGGAGCAGAATACGGGTATTTCGCCCTGTTCTTTGCTTCTATTAGACTGTCCCTGAGCTGTGGTTAACTCTGGTGCAGCTGGGTAAGGACCCCAAACAGAATTATAGAATCATAGAATCATCTGGTTGGAAGACACATCGCCCTGTTCTAGCTGACAGGCATAAGGTAATTCCGTTGTCCTTTACCTCTCAGTGTTCATGGATTGAACAAGAGTTCGGGCAATGAAAGGTTAACCAGTAGTCCAGAATCTGGATAATAGATACCTCTATTAGATACCTCTATTATAGATTTACCTCTATAATAGTTACCTCTCATTGTTCCTGGATTGAATAAGAGTTCGGGCAGTGAAAGGTTAACCAGTATCCAGAATCTGGATAATAAAGCTTTCTTTTGAGTCGTCATGAGTCCAAGGGCAACTTTTACTCACAGACTGAAATATTTGGTTTTCATATGGTTTTTGTAAGTTTATCTGTCCCCACCCCAAGCAGAAAGTCTGAAAAAGCAGAAAGTCTGACAGTGGTGCCTTTATAATCACCTATATAAATATATCCCTCTGTCCAATAAAATCAATACTCTCCTTCATATAAATTGTTTTTTAAAGGGATAGCCTATGTAATGTTCCTGTATTGGTTAAATTGTTTGTAGTCTACTTCCCAAGACATCAAAGATCATCCCAATAAACTTATTAACAAGAATTCAGTTAATTACAGCAATTGGCACTGTTTCAAGGCTATTTAGAGAAGGTACTGTCAAGAAATCTACGTGGCTAATTAGCTGGCCTGTCAAGCAGTCTATAGAAACAACCCCTCATGCATCCTCCTGTCTGACCCAGTGGTGTCAGAGCTGACCACATGCTCATCAAGGAAAAATCACTGCTGTAAAATCATTCTGTGCACCTTACATGCTATAGCCCCACCCTCAAGAGGCAGAGATTTACGTTGCTTGGGAGTCTTCCACAGTGTCTCCAGCTCCTTATTCCTTTTATGTGTTTTTGCCATGTGCATTTTTGTTTTGTCTTGCTGCTGTAGGCAGTGCTGATGACAAGCGCATTGGCATAGATAATTTGCATATTGACGGATGTGTTTCTGGTGTCTCTTCTTCATTGCAACACCTCTGGAACAGCATTACAGCTGAGGCTTGTCACAGGAATTGAAGTCTGACATGGATCATGAGACAGTTGTGTTGTTGACTTGATGCCATGTTGTATATGCAGAGAAAGGCTGATTCTTTTTTCTTCTGTGAGGCTTTTCCTGTATCTGCTGGCTCTAGTTTTCCAGTGATGACTAAGGGAAAAATTCAGGGCATCTTCTAACAGAAGTAATTTGGCTCCATTTCCTGTCTTAGGTTTTGATAGGTATTTTTTGTCTGATTAGATATTGACCCTGAGAGGGACAGTAGGAAATGTGGCAATTCTGTATTTTCTGATGAGATTTAACCATCTACAGCCCACTGGTTTCCTGGCTTCCAAATTTTAGACAAAATGGGTTAGTACGTTAATCTTGCTCTCTTCCTGGCTTGGCCATTGACTCTCTGAGTAACTGTAGCAAACACTGCACTTTTTTGCTTTGTAGGTTTGGGTTTAGAGAAACTTTTGTTGTACATCATTTTATGTGCTTGATGCCTTCATTTGAGATACTGGCATGCTGCTCTGCTTCAAAGAACTAAGCAGTGGAAAAGGTTAGTCACAGACCTCTACTGAAACTTACACGCATGAGAAATGTCATCTTTAAAAGCAACTACTCACAACAGTTCATCAAGTGGGGAGCACAGGGTGTAGCACAGCATGGGGTTCCAGCTGGGTTACAACATCTGGAGAACTGCCTAGTTGTAATAAGGCTGAAGTGAAGCTAAACCACTGTTGGATACGCTAGCCAGAGTTTTGCTGTATTTCAGAGCATTAGCCAATCACTTGATGTATGTGAACATAAAAATGACTGACTCTGAGCAGTATTTCACAGTGGCTAAACTCGTGGAGATAGAAACGAGTATTGACTCCAGCTCACCAAGTGGTAGGAAAAGGGAGCAAGCACATTATGTTCCCAACTCGGCTTTGGTTTCAGCTCATTCCAAGTATGAATGGTTAGAATGAGCCAAAATATGTAGGTCAGTTGAATTGCAGCCACACCAGGTTTGTAGATTATACTGATCACGTGCTCTCTAAATACTTTCTAATATCCTCCTTATTGTTGCAGTATTCTTTTTTGATTTTTAACTTAAGTTTTACTAATGTTCCTTTGCCTGGAGGCTTGTTGACTCTGCTACTCTTAAATTGTTACAGTATTGGATGACAAATTCATCTGCTAAAATGATTTATTACCCTAGCTCACAGGGCAGTAGCAGTGATCACTGAACAGACAGATTTGTCAATGTGTTGCACAGATATCTTTATGGTCTGTAACAGGCACTGTGGAATGGGGAGCAGTGGAAGCATGCTTGTGATTGCAAAAGAAAACATTCTCAAGGAACAAGGTCTAAGACAAACGAGCAGACAACAGTAGGGAAGGGAAAGCAAAGAAAAAGGATTTAATTTTCCTATGATAGGAGACATAAACTAGAGGGATGAACTTAATTGTTGGTTCACAACTTGCCTTGTGTCTGATAAATTACTATTCTGGTCACTGTGTTTCTACGTGCTGTTCACATTAACTGTCTTTTCCTCATGTACTGAGAAGGAAAAAAAGACTAGCCAGGAGCAATCTCTGTGAAGGGTCCTGAGGTTTTGAGCTTACTCGTTTCCCTTGGACTTCCCTGCTCTTTCATACTCAGCTTGCCTCTTCTATGGGGACAATGGAAGCATCAATAGACTTGGATTGTACTAGTGTTGATACAGAGGGTGAAAAAGTAATGCTAATACTTGGTTTTACCTTGCACTCTCAATCATGGTGCAGTACCAACATCCAAAGCACAGATTCATCTGATTGCTTGAAAGATACTAATTATTTTTGTCATCCATTCTCTGACACCCAATCAAGCATGCCTTTTTCTCTGATCCGTGTCACCTGCATCCTTCTGCCAAAGTTCCTGCTTTTATTTCTTGCAGCTCACTCTGAGAAGCAAACCTTTGTGCCTTTTGTTGTTCTGGTGGAGTTAAGAGCATGGTTGTCAGCTTTTTTTGTTCAATTTTACCTGTATGCTTTTCTTCTCTTCCTCCATTTATTTTTCTCTGGCTCAGGTGTTATTGAACTAAGCGCTTGAAAATGGATTTTTAATTAACACCTGAACAATTTCTGTGACAGAATGATTTTTCTCACTAAAACCTTTACATTGTCACAGGTTAATTCATACTAAAAAAGACCCCCAAACATTGGAAATACGTTCAGCTGTCTCTAGGAAACCTGTTTGGGCAAATCTATTGGAAAATAGATTGATATACCCAACAATGGGGAGAAACAGATTTTTTTTTTTTTTTGAGCAAATATCTGTGGCAAAACAAGCACATCATCATCTTCCAAATTAACCAACTGAATAAAAATTAACGTCTTTGTTTCTCCAGGTGGATTCTTCACACGTGAAATCAGAGGATTGATGTTTTAATATTGAGTAATATAAACAGCTGGCACTGAGTTCGCCAAGAGCCATGTATTCAGCATCTCCAAAAATAAGATCATTATTTCTTCACTCAGATTTGAATGGATGTTAAACAAAGTGAAATATTTAAAATAAGTGAGTGCCACTGTAGTGGGTGTGGAAAGATTAAACGACATAGATCTGGCCCTGTATGTGTATGTCTGTGCATTTGTATGTATGGTCAATGTCTTTTTTGTGGTTGACAAAAAGGCACCATGCAGGGTCTTCTCTCTCTCCTGTAATCGATCACGTGAAATGAGAAACACTTTTCAGGGAGATTTTTACTTTCTCAGCCTAAACCTAGCATATTCTCAGACATATACACTTTTTCTTAAAGAATTACATTTATAAATAAAATAAAATCTCATGCACAATTTGTCTAGCTTGCAGGCAACCCAGCTGCCAACTAAAAGCTCTTTGAATCTCATGCAGTGAAAATGGCTTTTATATAGATTTATGTCTATTTTTTCTAAAATAAAGGTTAAAGAGAACAAATGATAGCACTATGCCTTGGCAGATATTTTGGTAAGTGCATCAGTGTTCACACAGTATACGACCCCCTTTCTTTTTTTTTTACCCTGTTTAATGCTGAGCACGCACAATTACAAGATAAAGATTGAGCTACATCTCTCGAAGGCATTATTTCTCAAAAACAGAAAGATAAGATAGCCAAGGAGAGTAAAGAGAAGGAAGAGTTACAAAGGGTAATCAAAGTCTTGTGGAATACAGAAGAGAGGAAACTGGTGTTTCCCATTCTTCTCCCCAGTTAGTCAAGGCAGAATTTGAAAAGAAAAATAACTTGCATTCATCCCTACATAGTAACAGCATCCAGCTCGTTCATGTTAGTGTTTAATCATCATTACAATATAGTCTTTAATTACATGATCACACACTGGGTTTCCCCCCAGATTCTGCCTTGTTCAGTGCACAGAAGAGTTGTGCACACGGAAAGAGCAGAAATTGAATAGTTAGTTTTCCCCTTTTGCTATTCAGTGTACAGTCTCAAGCCTGATTCACTGCACGCTGTGCAAAGTCTGTTCTCACAACATTAATCATTTTTCCCCCTAGGCTTTTTCTAGCCAACGCCCTCTATGTGACTGCGTGAACAGTGTTTCAGCGTTACAGAGCAATTTTTGAGGTGTTGGTGTTCATCTCCGTTGTAGCAATGCGAAACTTGGATGCACACATGTGAAGCTTGGTACAGCCAGTTGTTTTGGATACCCTCCCCAAGATCATTAGGGCCTATATATTTTCTAGGTGCTTAACATTGGAGGGGATTTTGTGTGTTCAAAGCCCAGCTTCTAGTGACTTCAGTTGCAGTTGTAATTGCTCCTCACAGATGCTAATCAGAATCCAGGGGCTTTAGCCCCGGAAATGAAGAAGCAATTTGTGAGCATAATTTGTGAGCATTTGTAAAAAGATTGGTTAAAGTGTCTTGCTTTGCATCCTAAAGGAATCCCCTGATAGCACTAGGGACAGAATTAATTTCTCCAGGCAGGATCCAGCTACTTTAAGATTGCCATAGGAAAATATCATCATCATCAACACTGTTCGCTTCTATTGCATACAGACAAATCATATCATACTTTTAATGACTTGATCATGTCCTTTCTCAAAACTAGATAAATTGCACTATGCCTTTCAGAAAGTTGCTGCAGAACCTCATTATTCTGGTGATTGAAAATCTTTTTTCTAATTTCCAGTCTGAATTTATTTATGGCCAAATGCATTTATATCTCTACTTGTACCGATATTTTTATTCAGACTAAGTAGTTCTTTTCCTCTTTGTATTTGCCTCTATGATATATTTACAGAAAGCAAATATATTTCCTCTTAGCCTTTATTTTGCTAAATTTACAGAAGCTACTGCCTTTTATTCTCTCTGTTAAAAAAACCCAGCTTCATTCCTTAGGTGTATAACAATCTTTTTCTGTTTTTATTTCCATTTCAGTTAAATACAATTGATGCTAAACTCTATACAGGATTTGAGATGAGGTATTATCAGTGCTATCTGCTACACAATGTAAATATTCACATTTTTCCATACCCATATTATACTGTTGGATCATGGTCATCTTATGATTGATTAAGACATCTAAATCTTTATTCTTTTCTTGGGTCAGCCCTCAGCTTTCAGAGAAATGTGTTAGTGGTCTTTAAGTGCATGTTGATTGTGCTTAAGTAAATGTATATGTGTGTGTGTGTCCTCTTCCAACTTGTCTGTAAGAGGTCTTAAAAATTGTTCTCACTGTGCAGCCTGACTGGCTGAGGACCAGGAGTGCACTGTTCATTGCAAAGATGGCTGTAACCACATAGTTGGACTATACCGTAATGACCCTTGAAAAAGAGGCCAAATTAAGAGCGGAAGAAATCTTCTTTTTGGCATTACCTCAGCTATGAGAGTATGACTTTGCTGAAATAGAGGTGCTGAAGTAATGGAGTGCTGCTAAAGAAAGTGTGTCAAGAGCAAATTTCTTCAAGTGGTGCATTTCTTCAATTTATCTTGCTCTCAAGGTGAAGCATTTAGGTCTCTTATGTGGAACTGGGATGAAGACTGCTGTCACTTGAACTAACTGAGTAACTTCAGCTGTCATCCTGTAGGTGGACTGAAAGGAGATCTACTTTTTCAAAGGGATTCATAGCTATTTGCTGTTTATAAAACACGGATGTCAGTGCAGGTTCTGGAGGGGTTGCAGATGCCCTTCCTTGTTCCTTCCCTCATCCTCTCAAATTCAACTCCTCCCTTGAGAAAATAGTAAAGATTGAAGTATGGAGAGCATGAGACCTCATTCTCTTCATTGACATGATATATGATTAATGTTGACTTGCATTGTGTTATCCCTTCATTGACATATGATTAATGTTGACTTGCATTGTGTTATCTCCTGTTACAAATACCTCTTGTTTGATACAGAAAGGAAAGGGCATCCCTGGTTCAGGGAGAACCACCGAATAGTTTTGGTTGGAAGAGATCTTTGGGATCATTGAGTCCAACCATTCACACTGCACTGCCAGGTCACCACTAAACCATGTCCCTAAACACCACATCTACACGTCTTTTAAATAATTCCATGGATGGGGACTCAACCAGAAGTAGCTAACAGCAGCTGAAGGTTAAGACTCTGGGATATGGATCCTGGCCTGCAATAGACTTTTGGGGTAACCTTCAGGTAATCCTTAGCCTCCCTGTGCCTTGGTTCTTTGTAAAATCAGAGTTATCGCACCTTCTTTCAAAACAGGCACAAATATATTAAAAATTCTGAGATGCTCAGTTATGACAAAGCCAGAGAGCATAAGAACACATAAATGTGTAATTTAGTTAGCCTGATTTTAGCCTGATTTCTCCATCTAGCTTAGTGTCCTGTCCATGACAGTGTTGGCCCAGGGGTGATGTACGTGTAGAGATGCTAGGAAAAGTTGTTCTTTAAAGACTCAGCAGAATGCATGAGCAAGTCATCAGGGCTTAAGGCAGTGCACTACATAACCCATGTCCTGGAAAATAACAGTGAAAGTTGTTGAGTACTTTGGGATGGGTTTGGACATTGAAGTTGATGTCTTCGAAAATGGTTTTATTAACTGTGTTGTTAAAAGTTAATCTACTTATTTGCATGTGTAGGGCTGTACACACAAATATTAATAATAGTTATTAGAGAAGAAAAAATAGGATCATATACCTGGAAGAAAGCTAGGTGATGATTTTTACTGAAAGACCTAGATTTAAACATGACAACCGATTTTTAACAACTAACATATTTGTTTAATATGGCCAGATTCTAGGTTCTCAAAAAATATGGTCTCCTTTGTAACTGGTATAAAACCTCTTAGGAAAATGGTTTTAAAAAATGGTAGGTTATGGAGGTAGATTCTTTTTATTTCTTTTTCACTCTAGCCAGATAAGAAACAGGTAATTATAGAAAATTACAGCTGTTTATTAAATTGAGTAAGTATCTCATATAAGCCAAATCTATGTTCTGCCACTCTTGTTCTGAGGCCTGGAGCTCTAATGATATTGCAGCTCAACTGTGAGGAGACAGGTAAGGATGAGTTAACTCCAGAAAAGGATTTGGGATCATATATCATGCCTGATTTAAGCTGATCTGAATCCTCATGAAAAGAATGTGGGCTCTCTAATGGGTCTGTGGAGTCAGTCAATTCCCAGATCCAACTGACCATATATCACTGTGACTGCTGGTAGTGGCACAAAGCGGGGGTCTGGAACTTCCTTTTTGGTGACAGTGCGGCTTTGGGGCACCTGCAGCCAATCACAAAACCAACCTTTTGGATGTCATTTTGTTGACAGTTATCAGCAATGATGATGACTTAGGTAGTTTCTGGGCTCTCTATATCCCTGGTGGCTTCCTTATGCTACCTCCTCTGGTCTGAAAATTAAACCAGCTGAAAAATATAATTTTTTACCTGGATAAGATCCGTTGTCTGGTTGACTGTGCAGCAGGAGGGAAGCAAGGAGCAGCAGGAGTAAGGACAGGCAACCAAGGAGAGGAAATGGCTCCTTACCCAGCACTGCTGCCAAACCTCAAAGTGTAGCGTTTGGTGGCTAGGGAAGCGTCTGTCCCTGGCCCACCTACTTCTGTAGGTGGAAAGGCACCTAAATCCTTGACTAGCTGTATTTGAAAACCCTGGGACCTAGGAAGAAACATACTCACATGTCAGTCTTATCAGTGTTAAAGGGTTGAACAAACAGCTATTGACAGAAAGAGAGAGAGGTGGAAATGTGAAAATAGCCAGCATTACAGACTGGAGTGCTCAACTGGAAAACCCAGCTAGAAAATTTCCCTGGAGGTCTAGATTGGAGCAAGATCAAGAATCCCGGTTTTCCACTGTACCATCAAGTTCCTTAACCACAAGGGCACTTCCAAGCAGTAGGTTCTTTCAATTTTATCTATGGAAACTGTTTCAATTAGCATAAACTGATTACCTATTTGTAATCTGTGTGCTTCTTTTGTGGAGGTGCTATAGGCAAGATATGATAAGTTTGCCTCTTTCCAATACAAGGCATGTCTAATCAACTCACAGAAAGAAACTTGAAGACCTTCCTTAGGAGAAAGAGATACCTTCTATCAATATGCTGGGAAGTGTGCCCTCCAGATAAAGACACTGAACCGAAGGTTTTCACAGCCTGGCCGAATACTCTGGTAGTGAGGTCCCTGGTGTT
>NW_010400986.1:0-4109 GCF_000710305.1 Buceros rhinoceros silvestris
TGGGTAAAGCCCTTCCCAAATCTTCGTCCGCGAAGCCAAGCCATGAGTGCTAGACTGGGATGATCACAGAAATAGGACCAGATTGTGGATGTAGACAGTTTGTTTGGTATCATGAAAGGAACAATCCAAGACAGTCCTTGAGCAAGAAACCCACAGTACTTTAAATATATATATGTTAAAAATAATTTTCTTTTTCTACATGTATTATGTTTTTTTTTTTATTTCGGGGACAGAAATTGCTGCAGTATTAATCCAACTACCTGAATTTTCAAAGGGGTAGGTAAAAAATTCCCCCGTAAAGAGTAGCTCTGCAGGTAGTGGGATGCAGAAAAGTTACAAGATGTATTAAATAGTTTGAAAATTCACAGGTCCTATAAGGTGCATGTGTCAGGTGTTTGAACCAGAACATCAGCTGCAGTTGCAGAGCTTGCGGGGAATATCTGGTGTCACAGAACATGCTCAGCTGTGTCATGACTGGCTCAGCTGTGAGCTCCACCAGGCTTTGGGGTTGCTTCTGTTTCTGCTTTATTCAGGGTGGAAAATGAGCTGCTTTTATATAATTAATGATCTGATTAACGCTGACTCTGCTGGCGAACTAAAACTGCTGCCACCTCTGTCATCCTGGCAGTAGTGCCTAGCTGGCTGTGGAGTCATTTGCTGTGCTCTGCGTATGTGCCCACCACATCGTATCCAGTTAGCCTGGGCAGGTCACCCCCTAGGTGACTTTTGGATGTAAACGACGTGATCATAAACTCACTCTGGAGCTGCATTCAAGTCACTCACACCTGATGCGCTGAGAACAACTGCTTAATTAGAGGAACATCATAGAAAATGAGATGAGATTTGGGATGGAAATAAAGGTTTTCATTCAACCTTCCTGTAGAAGTTGCTCAAATTCCAACGTTACTGACTTTTTTGTTGCATTGTCCTGTGAGAACCCATGCCTGCCACCTGGCCTCCCCCTGCACAGAGATGAGCAGAACTGAAGGTGCAGCGGAGGCACCAGATGTAGCCCTGAGGGAGTGCACTGATGCCTGTGGATTTGCTGCAGTTACCCCCTTAAGGTGTGAGGCCAAAAGCTTGCTGGATAATGGGAAAGTAAGGTTATCTGGGGGGTGAGGATCACCTCTGAAACACCTGCGGGTCTGAATAATGCTTTCAGAAGAGCTGGTTAGGAGTTTTCCTGCAAGAAATACTCATATAATCTCATCTTTGTCTGTGTTGTGCTGGACATAGCGGGGGAAGAGGAAATAAATTGCTGTACTTTGCTGTAAATGGTCAGCAGAAGAGTGAAAGCACCAGCTTGGAAATGCAGGCGAGGTCCCTGTGAGAGCTGTCTTTTGAAAACTTTCCACAGAAAAGAACAGGGATTAGCTCTGGTCTGAATATTAACTCAGTCGCTTTGGCAAACCAAGGATGCTTTCATCTGCAGTGAGGTTCCAACTGAAATGCACTTGCAACTCTTTATAGCAGTGGTAGTTAGGACCTCACCATCCGTTCAGCTCGGGGAGAGGACACGTCCCTTCCCTCGAATTGCCTCACCATGTCTCATTAACTCGGGTTTACTGGGATTTGATTAAAACCACACTCTCACCTCCCTGCCCCCAGTACCCTACTGTCTTAACAACCAACTGAATGCAGCTCTGAGCTGCGCGTTTCCCTGTGTGCCATTAAAATCCAGTGCAGCGTGCAGCAGCGTCTGGAGGCGATTCCACGTGTGGTGGAGAATGTTGATGCCTCTGCGCAATACCATATTGGGGTCACTCCTGAAGCATTTGGTAATACTTCTGTTGAAGGGAGAAGACTCTTTCGTTTTCAGAACAGGCATTTCCTTTACTTAGAATGGATCTGTGAGAGCTGTCGTTAGCTGTAAAACCAGGGTGCAAGCCGGCATGTGGATTCATTAGGGTTCTGCTCACGCTGGCGCAGACTTTGGCCTGTTTTCTTGCACTACATATAGACAAATCCAGCAAGTTCGGAGGGTTCCCCTGCTTCTCCCCTCAATGAGCAATATGTTCTTGGGCCTAGCCAACAAGACAAGCCCTTGAGGACACACAGTGTATGTGCCACTCGGGTCAATGCAGTTATTTCCATGCCTAAAGTTAAGCACACAAAGTGCTTGGGGCGGGACACCGACCGAGCTGGAATACTGGAAATATTTCCAGCTTTCTTTTTTGTGGTGAGGACAAAGAAAGCACCAAAAAAAAAAAAAGTGTGTTCTGCTAAACTGACATATGCCCACCCCAGAAAGTAGTTATGCTTTTCATGGGTTGAATTTATGTGGGGCTTTCTATTGAGCTTACACGAGGAAGAGCATGTCCTAGCCTGGCTGATCATAGGTGCACAGCTCGAACAGCGGTTAGTTCCACTGGTGGCTTATTTGAAGAGCGGCCAGAGACACTGATCAGGAAAAAAGCTGTCTGGAATAGTGACATCTGAAATCCTTGGTTTGAAACAGTCAAATATAGCTACTGATTGACCTGTAAGTGTACAATTTTGCTTTCTTAACTCAGCAGGATGCTATGAGAATGATCATTAAAGCAAGTTTTATAAAAAAAAAATGCAGCAGGGGTGACTGTGATTATCTTTCAGAGAAAATTATGGAGTCTAGGAAGCCAGGGTTATTTTCCTGATTATTTCTTCACCATCCAAATCAAAGATTGAAAACACTACCTAGATTTAATCAGGGAGATGTGAAAAGGGTCATTATTCAGAATCTGTCTGGAAAGTCCATATGCAAGGGACTTTGCTGGGAGCGGGAGATGGCCGAGTCACCTTTGCGAACTGAGGAACTTGGAAATTGAAAGTGTTTTGTGGTGTTGAGCAGCTGACTGATAAATCAGTACTAGGATTTGTTCTAGAACTAGACAAACAGACCTGTGCTGGTGGGAGGGATTTTACCTGCATGTGTTTTCTTCAGTTCTCGGATTATCTGCCTGAATTCATGGCTGCACAGAGGGATGGCACATGCCATTATAGTGAGCCTCCACACCAGGAGAAATTTCAGGCAGGGAAATAGTTGACTTCAGTATTTTTCAGGGCAAAGAACAAATATCTCTGTTTCCCCTTGCTTTGTTAGCCAGTCATTGCCAAAGCAAATAAATTTAAAGTATGGTCTGTAAAGACTCACGATCCAGACATTCAATTCATATATTCGGAGTCTGTCTGTTATCTCGCATGGTCTGATATGCACGACACAGTTGCGTCTCCATCTGCTGAACTAGGCAGTGGTTTGAAAGGTGGGAACAGAAGTTACGTGGTGACGATGCTTATGTTGCTATGAATTGAAGGTAGAGTTTCTAAATTGATCCTTCCTGTCTAGATAGCTAAAATGAGCTTGGAACTGGGAAATGGAAATGCAACATTTCCTTTTTAAAAATCTCTGTCCAAAGAGAATTGTGGGTGTCTTCCCTTTCCTTCCCCCACTTTGGAGTAACACAGCCTTTGTTTGTCGCATTTGCCTGCATCGGCTGGAGGTTGTGTACCATGGCCCTTCCTAGAGCTCGGGCTTCTAGGTCAGGCTGGGTTTGCTGCCTGCATTGCAAGGTGGTGGAGTTGCTTATACACGGGAAGGGTTAAAATCTCTTCCAGCCCTGGTGTCCTATATTCCGTGTGTAAAGAAACATGATGCTGTTGAGTTACCAGCCCTTGCACTCTCCATACAAGGCTGTTTTGTATTTAAACACTGTTAATTTGTTTATGATCACATCAGAGGTGTCTGAAAACATCAGCCAAGGATGATCTCCCTGTATCCTTCCTGCATGCACAGGGCAGAACAGCTTACAGCTTTTCATGGACTTGTCCGTTTCTTTCGTGTCACCATCTCTCTATGGGAATGAGCGAAGTGAGATGTGACAATGTGAAGTGGCTTTTTCCAACATCACGCAAACTGCCTGTGACAGAGCTGGGAAAGCTGACCCAGAACACCCGAGTCCCAGGCCAGGGCTCTCAGCCTGTCTTTCTGCGTTAAAGCGCAGGCTGGAAAAACCCGGACCCCAGCACTGTGCGAGGTGTGTCAGGGGCTGTCACCCATCCCTGTGCTCAGCCAGCAGCCCCTGTAAGGCTGACGGCAGCCCCTTTGCAGCAGAGTAGGAACACTGCTCTTTTTG
>NW_010400987.1:0-1469 GCF_000710305.1 Buceros rhinoceros silvestris
TGTAGTTCCCTGGGTCCTCCTTCCAGCCTTTGCTGTCACGTTGGCTAGCCTCTAGTCAATTCGTACCTGTTAGACAGGACTGATGAAAAATGATGGAAAGTGGCTTCGTGAGCACTTCCGCCAGCTCCCTCAGTATCCTTGGGTGGATAACATCTGGCCCCACAGACCTATGCACATCTAAATGGTGCAGTAAGTCACTGACCATTTATTCTTGGATCATGGGTGCTTCAATCAATCTGTGCCTTCCATTAGTAGGAAACAATTCAGGGACACGATTTAGCTTACCCTTTCTGTTGAGCCATTTTGCAGCATTGGTTTTCTTCTTTACCAAATGGGCCACTGAATAATTATAATACCAAATATACAACCACGTGGATAGACTGTTCAGGAGAAGAAATTTATCTCCACAAAATGTATGTAAAATTGCAAAACTGTAGGCAATTTATCCCCACAATATTTAAAATAAACCTTTGGAAAGACTTTAAAAGGGAAGGTAAGAAGAAAAAGAAACTGAATGCAAACTGGAAAGGAAAACATAAAAATGTGAAAATAAAATTAAATACAAAAATGTAAGGAGAAATTGTTAGCAATATCTACAATCAGCTGGTAGGTCTCATTGGCCCAGATTTCACCACAGTGAAGGCTTCAAAATAGGGTGAAATAGTTCTGAATAGTTCTGAAGTGGAAACACAGAGAGGCCAAGACAGTAGTCATGAAGAGGGGAGGTCAGGTGAAAATAATTTCTTCTCCAGTTCCTCTCTTCTTTATCAGGAAGAGCACAGAGCCATGGAGAAGTCCCTGCGCAGAGCATGATCTTTACGGGGAGGTGCCTGAAAATGCAGCAGGACTCAGAGTTATCCCAGGCTCATCTCTTGCTGAAGTGACACCTGGTTCCTGAGCTGCAGCTGTTCTGGAGCCAAGGGGACTGAGAACGCAAGAAGAACAGATGGGCAAGTATGTCTTTTTCTAACTTTGAAGAAGGTTGTTTGGAGAAACAGGAGACCTGGAGAAGGGCAATTTGGCATTTGATCTCTGAAACTTGCAGGCAAAGGGCCTTTAATGGGGTCCATTGCTTCTGCCATTTCCAAGGAGCAGGAGGAATCTGGAGATCCAGAAACATGAAACGAGTCTAATTCAATCCCTTTGGGATGCCTGGCGGTGCTCTCACTAGCAGCCGTGTCACCCCTATGGGCACCAGAGGCCAGAGGGCAATGCGCTGTGCCCCGTGGGGAAGCAGGGGTCAGCCAGGAGAGCCACAACCACAAAGAGAATCAGAACTCCAACTCAGTGCTGTACGCAGCCGGGATATGCTCTTGACCTGGCTCAAGGCGCCCTTCAAATCCTGCTAAAAAAACATGGTGCAGCTGTGGGAAATTCACATGTCGCCATCAGACGGATCAAGAAGAACACAGGATATTACAACACGTTACTAAGTTTTGTACTGTGCAGATAAATGCGTGTGCATGTAT
>NW_010400988.1:0-419 GCF_000710305.1 Buceros rhinoceros silvestris
CAAGGCGCGGGAACCGTCTCCTCCTCCCCTGTCAGTAACCGGCGTTACTGACACCCGTTAGCAGAAACCGCTGCTCTCAAGCTTCGGAGCTCTGGAGAACGGGCACGGGACGAGAAGAAACGGGCTTCAGCTGCGCCAGGGAGGTTGATGTTGTCCCTGCGGGACAATTTCTGTCCCGCTGGGGTTGTGCTCAGTAACCGGCGTTACTGACACCCGTTAGCAGAAACCGCTGCTCTCAAGCTTCGGAGCTCTGGAGAACGGGCACGGGACGAGAAGAAACGGGCTTCAGCTGCGCCAGGGAGGTTGATGTTGTCCCTGCGGGACAATTTCTGTCCCGCTGGGGTTGTGCCGGCGTGTCCCCGGCCGCCCAGGGCAGTGGTGGAGCCCCCATCCCTGGAGGGGTTTCCCAGCCGTGTGGA
>NW_010400988.1:516-2331 GCF_000710305.1 Buceros rhinoceros silvestris
GGTCAGTTGTGGACTGCCCATGGCTGGAGGGGTTTGCCAGCGGTGTGGAGGTGGTGCTGAGGGCCAGGGGTTAGTGGGGCTCTGGCAATGCTGTGGGAACGGGGGGACTCGAGTAGTTGAAAGGGCTTTTCCAACCCACGCGATTCTGTGATTCTAAACCAGGAAGGACCTGGGCACTGTAGAGGACGTGCGAACGGGAAGAGAGCACCAACCCTTCAACCGGGCATTTAAAAGCTGCGTTTGTGCGGCAACAGTTTCCCAGCAGTGCTAGGACGGTGCCCGGTGCTGGGAGCGCACGGTGATGGAGAGGTGCTGCTGGTGGCGGGTGGTGGTTTGTGAAAGCCTCGGCCGGGAGCACGGGCATTGTTCCTGTCGCTGCCTGCAGCTTTGTAGCCCTCTTCAGATCCATTTTCCCGCAGCGATAAAAGTGCAGCTGAGGTGCGGAGGCTGAAGGCCATGGCTCTGCGTGCCTCTCCTCCTCACTCGCTGTTATTTCTGGAATCATCCTTGACCTCCCGCGCTGCGCTCGCACCCTTGCCTGCTTGCAGTTTCTCATCGAAACAAACTACTTCTGAGTGCGGTGGTTCACATCAGGGTGAGGAAAATGGCAAAAGCCTCTTGGTTCCATTGCTCTTTGGCCGGCCATGGAGTGTTTACCTCCAGTGCCCTCCTTTCTCGCAGCCTCTCGGTGCTGTGCTCACCTCCTGTGGCTGGGATTTCACACCCACAGTGTTTTGGGGTGGGTTGTTGTTTTTCTGGCGTCAGGAGCTTGGTGCAGGTTGGTTTTCCACGTGTAGTGTGTCTTCACAGCAGCAGCATGCTGGTGGTAACTGCCAGCTCGGGAGCTCATTCAGAAGCACCGCAGTGCATAACCTCTAAAAGTGATCATCCAGGCTGGGAGTAGCACCAAACCCATCCATGCTCCCCAAAAACCGAACGGAGCTGCTGCATGGAGTGTGGTGCCCCCGGTTTTTGTGGGCTGCCTGCTGGCCACAAGCCTCTCAAAACTTGTTGTATGGGGTAAGCTCTCCCTGTTCGTACACACCTTCTGAGTCAGCTTGCACTGGAAACAATTAGACCATGAAGCGGTAACTGAGAGCGGTGGGTCAGTAATGAGCTTTTATGGTTGTGGCAGCCTTTGTGAGCGCTCTTGGTGAAGCAGGAACACCCCTGGAAATCACGCCCTGTCCTGCCTCAGGTTTCGTTCCTGTAGTGTGGTTTATTGGCGCGGGCTGTTTTTATTGTCTCAACGGAAAAGCAGGCCCTGCAGCGGTAGGTGGGGTTGGCCGGTGCATGTGCTGCTCGCTCTGCTTGCAAAATTAGCAGCATGAGATCAGTGGTTCGCCTTGGTGAAGCGTGCCCAGCCCCAGCCGCCTGCCCCGGCTCCTCAGCACGCGGGACCTCATCATGCCCCTGGCCAGGCCTGAGGCACAGCGAGGCTACTCACTTTTCCTGGTAAAGCTCGAGCACGAGTACTGTCTCAAGCAGGACTCTCGCGGGTAACGTGTCGGGGAGCCGCCATCGGAAACAACCAGGGCTGTTTTCTGTTGGAATCACTGAATTGGTGCATGCGGGCTGTATGGTATTTGTGGGGGGGGCAGCATCCGTCGGCGGGAGGGAGGGAGGGATGGATGGGTGGCTCAAAAAAGTAGTTGAGCTAGTACTCACTGGGAGGAATTTGTGCTCCAGTGGCTTGAAAGCATCTTAATTTTTTTCCCAGTGGTGAGAATAAGTAGAAACTTGAATGCGGTCACCTGCGGTGCTGCCAGTTGAGGTTAATTAGAGGTGCGCTCTAAAGGAAGCTGGGGTGGTGGG
>NW_010400988.1:2519-3675 GCF_000710305.1 Buceros rhinoceros silvestris
GGGCTCCCTGGGGAGAGCTGCCTCTCCCACCGCCAGCGGACCAGAGCCATTCCTGCAGTGAGCCGAGGCTGCAGGGACGTGATACGTTTGGTGAAGAAAATTCCTGCGTTCTCTTTTTTAAGTGATTGAAGCAGACAAAGAACAGGTTGACCGTGGCTTAGGGCCGGGAGCGAGTAGGTGACCAAAGCTCAAGGGGAAGCAAAGCGGCAGCAGCCTCCCGGGCCCTTTTTCTGACACCTTATTGTCAGTGAGAAATGCCACGCACAAATGGCATGTGCAGCCAGGCTTAAAATAGCCCCTGGCCCATGCCCTGAGCACACGCAGCCTCCTTATATGTCCTGCTGCACATGTCGGGGGGAGGGGGCTGGTCCCGCCGCAGGTGCCGGAGAGTGCTTCCCCTCCGGCCACCGCACCCGCGCCAGGGTACAACAGGGCCAGTGCTCAGCCACAAACCGAGGGGGAAAATCCCCCATGCGCTGCTCGAGCTGCTGGCGCTGGTACTGTTGAGCGGCTGTGACGGGGGTGTTGTGGCAGTCTGTCAGGGAGAGTAAGGGAAGAAGCACTACGGTGGCAAGCCCACAGCACACCTTGCAGCAACAGCCTGACGTCTGCCCTGGCTACCTTCTCACGCGAGGTCTCTTTATTTCCTGCTCACAGGATTGCCAGATGCTGGTGAACCAGCTGAAAGAGATCACAGGCATTCAAGATTCGGCTTTCCTTCAGGCAGCTCTGAAGGTTGGTGCCTATTGTCATTCTGTGGGAAGGAAAGCTCTGAATTTCTCCCAGAATTTGGGCAAGTTCAGGCTCTCTCAGAACACTCTGCATGGGCCATGCTGGTGTCAATGAAGTGACCCCAGCACTGAGGGCTTTTCCCCTGTCATCTGCCAGGCTGCGAATGGTGACCTGATGGAAGCAGTCACCTTCCTGACAGAGGAGCACGCCGAGGAGCCGGCTCCGGAGGCCGCTGCCGCAGAGCCCTCTGTGTGGGAGGGGAGCGCCGTGGGCAAGCAGCTCCCACAGAGTGAGTCCCTCGACTCTGCTCGCAGACAGGTTTCAGACAGAGCCAAAAGGGGAGGAATCGGTCCCCCATGGCTCTGGCCTGGCAGTGCGCTAGGTTTGAAACTACACCTGGACCGGTGCGGCTGCCGGTGTTCCA
>NW_010400988.1:3804-5193 GCF_000710305.1 Buceros rhinoceros silvestris
TCTGCCGTTGTTCCACCGTGTGAGGCTTCTGCCTCCTCCAGAACCACTAGTGTGGGGAGTGGCTCGTAGCTGCGTGTCCTGACAGCAGGGGGGTTCACCAATTCTGCCATCATCTTGGTGATGCCGATTGTATTGCAGTCCTTTGTGTCTCGAGCTAGTGTCAGTTGTCAACAGGAGCAGCAGCTGATGTTTCATTATTTCAAGAGGTTTGTGGATCTGGCCGTGAGGAAATATGGCCAGTGAGCAGCTGCACAGTCTGTCCACCTCACCCAGTGCACTTGATCCTTTTTAGGGTCCCCAGCGTGATCCAATGACCAGGATTCGCATTTAAAACGTGAGATAGAAAATCAGGCTCATATTGATTGAAAAATTGTGTTTGTGAGGTGTAACATTATCTAGAAGTTTCTTTTAAAGAGAACATTTGCCTGCTGCTGGTGGAAATATGACCAGGATGCTGCCTCCCCTTCCAGATGTTCCTGCTGCCCTCTCCCCTGTCGCCAGCGACGACCCCCGCACGGCCGACACGGCCGGAGCACTGCCATCGCCCACCGCTCAGGCTGCAGAGAGGGACACTGCAGAAAGGTGGGTGGCCCCGCAGATGGGTGTTGGTTTGCGCTGGGCTCTGTCTCGAGGGGAGAACGGTTCCACGACTCTGGAGGGTCTGGGCCGGGCGGAGTTTCGCAGCACAGCACATCTTTTGTGACAGGCCGCAGGAAGCGCAGGCTGCCGAAAGCAAAAACCGCTCCAAAAGGAAACGCTGCGAAGTGTGGGGAGAGAATCCCAAGCAGAGCGACTGGAGGAGGGCGGGCGACTGGCCCGTTGGAATGAAGAACATCGGCAATACCTGCTGGTTCAGCGCCGTCATACAGGTAACAAAGGACAGGGAAGTTCTCCTGGAGTCGAAAGGTTTGTCCCTTAGAGTTAAAGGTGCAGCAGCTCACCGCGAGGGGAGGAGCGAGAGTGCCGTGCTCCGGCGGGACCTCTGGTTTTCTGTGATTTGTAATTCGCTCCGGGCTATCACAGAAAGATCCAAAGAGCAGTGAAACAGGCTGTGCGTCCAGATAGACACTAACACGCACAGGGGAGGCTTTTCAGGGGAGCCGTGTCCGAATGCTCTGCTGAATGACAGCAGCACGTCTGGCAGAGGGAGCCGATAGTTTCATTTCCCTGCAGTTATTGTTGGCTCTGTAGTATATGGAGTCTCATGTTCCAGCTAATGGAACCCACTGGCACAGACGCTTGAACGCATAAGCAACAAGGCAGTGTATACGTTATTAGCAATAACCTGAACAGGAGGAGACAACAGTCAGGGGAACTGCACAGATTTGTCTCCTCCAACCATCTCACAGCAGCAGAGAGATGTTTGTCATGCGTATCCAGCTTTGAGAG
>NW_010400988.1:5287-9056 GCF_000710305.1 Buceros rhinoceros silvestris
AGGAAGCCGTAAGGCTTCCAGTGGACTCCGTTCTCTCCCCAACTCATTCCCAGGTGCTTTTTCTATACGTGCCTGCACAGGGGAGGATGCACTTTCCTGAAATGATGTGTTTTTTATATATATCTCCTAGAAACAGCAGAGTGAGATGTCGTTCTTTGGTGGGTATGAATGTGCAGGTCCGGCACACGGGCTGCTCGCTTCTAGGTGTTTATCCAGTAGCACAAGGCCATGGAGGAGTTAGAAGTTAATTAAAAAAGCTGTTGAGTAAAGCAGCAACGAGGGGACATCTCGCTGCAGCGCCTCAGATCCTCACCAACGCCAACTGGTCTTGACCTCCCCTTTCCTTTCAGTCTCTGTTTCAGCTGCCAGAATTTCGGAGGCTGGTCCTTGGCTACTCTCTCCCACAGAACGTGCTTGAAAGTTGTCGTAGTCGCACTGTAAGTTCTTGCTGAATGACGCTGTAGCGTTTCCCCTGTTGTGGTACACGCTGCTCCACTCCTCTGAGCAGTTTAATTCAGGGCGTTCTGAGGCTCCGGTGCCTGCGCTAATGGCTTTCAGAGTCCCAGGCTATGTTAAAGACAAATTTGGGAAATGCTTTTCAGAGACAGAATCTCTGTAGAAAAAACTGCTGCATCTCGTAAAGTTTCCTCTGGCGATTCTAACTGTGGCGTGGGGAGACACATGTCACATAAACCTTCTCTGGTAGCTCTGGGTGGTTCATTTGTTCACAGGCACCGTTCAAGAACTAGTGTTTGGGCTGGTGCAAAGGTCCCTCCTGCCCAGCTCCTTCTGAGAGCTGTCAGCAGAAGGTGCAGAGCGAAGGGTATACATAGAATAATCCTTCGCTTGGCGTACCACCCAAGCTTGGGGCCACCGCCACTTCTGAGACTTTGCTTTACAGGCTCCTAAGTGGGTTTTCAAGACTAAGAAACCTCAAATGTGGACAGAACAAATTCATCCATTCACCAGCTTTCGCTTTCTGTTTTGGCAACTGTGGCTTCCGGGCTGATGTCTCTCAGTGCTTGTCTAGTTGAATTGTTTCTCCCGAGCACCCGCTGGCAGCCCAGACTGCTCCCAAGAAATGCCGCTGCCTCTCTTGCCGCTGTTGTCCGTTCCGGCGTCGCCCCTTCCCTCGGTTGTTGCCTCGTCGCGGGGGTGTGGGGTGGTCTGTGCCACTTTTTCATGTGGCTGGAAGGGTTTGGCTTTTCTTTATGCCACGCAGGGAAAAAGGAACGTCGCGTTCATGCAAGAGCTGCAGTGTCTGTTCGCTTTAATGCTGGGGACGCGCCGTAAGTTTGTCGACCCATCGGCAGCGCTGGAACTCCTGCGGGATGCCTTCAGATCCGCTGAGGAGCAGCAGGTAAAACCCCCCCTAACAAGCGTTTTCCTTTCTCTACAGTGGCTCTTGCAGCCACCATGTGACTGTTTCGCTTCATCCCACTGTTTCTGAGGCCTCTCCCCATGTTTGCCCACTGACAGGCAGCTCTCCCGGACTGTTAAGGTGCGATGTCCGTGCTCACTCATTACCCCACCAGCCCTCCCCAGCACGAGGGGGTGGGTGGGCAACAATCACAGTAATTCCCGGCGACTTTGCGGATGAGCAGGGTGTTCATTACTGGTCTAAATTACACAGCGCTTCAGTCTCGCACTGGTTCCCGCTGGACTGGTACAGCAGCGCCAGTCGGGTTGTATCCCAGTAGGTCTGTGGGAGCCGTGGAAACGCCTTCTGATTGGTATTGTGTTTGACTCCTGACTTCTGTCTCTCTTCCAGCAAGATGTGAGTGAATTTACACACAAGCTACTGGACTGGCTGGAGGATGCGTTCCAGCTCGCTGTGAACGTCAAGTGAGTTTTCTGTGGTCTCGGGAGTTCAGCCTGACGCTGCAGAGAAGCAGGTTTGACAGGCGGCGCCTTCAGAAATGAGGGCTCTCGGTGTGAAAATCCGGAGCGAGCGAGGGAGCGTCCCCTGTTCCCTGAGGATGGGGCTCCTTAAGCTCAAACGATGCCTGTGAAGCTTTAGACCTACACGTCCTGTATGTCAGCGCGGGACTTTGTTCAGTGCTGCTGCAGGACCCATCAGCTTCTTAGCGGGGCTCAGCAGAACGGGGGTACCTGAAGGGACTGGGTTTTGGAACTGCCTTTTGAAAGGTAGCACCTACACCTTGTTTCTCCCCCCTACCAGTGTGAGTGTTACACGCTTTCGAGTACGCAGACACGAGAAGCTGCCTCTGTGCTTTATGCTGGATAGAAAGCTGGACTTTGGGCCATCGGCCCAGGCTCGAATCATGGCTTTGGGGCTTTTTCACAGCTGACAGCTCATGTGAACATGTGCTTTTTCCTTCTGGAACAGGAGCCCTGGGGACAAATCCGAAAACCCAATGGTGCAGCTTTTCTATGGGACTTTCCTGACCGAGGGTGTCCACGAGGGTGAGCTAAGGGATTGGTGGATTCGCTGTTTAACTCCTTTGAGTGTGTGATTTGTGGTAGCCATGATGCAGGGTTTTGTTGCACGTTCCTGATGAAACTGCCTCATTCTCTCAACTTGCAAATAGTTGCCTTGATAACATTGTCTGTAACGTTTATAATGTCTGTCTCTGAAAACACTAAACCCTCGCAAGCTCAGTTTGTGCAAGCAGCGCCCCTGACTGCTGCTGGCACCAAACTCTCGAGCTGACCAGAGTTTTTTGTTCTCTCACGCTGGTTCACGAGTTTTGTATCGTTTCCATCATCCAGGCAACGCTTTTTCCAAGATCGAAACCTTTGGTCAGTATCCCCTTCAGGTAAATGGTTACCGAAATTTGAACGAGTGCCTGGAAGGAGCCATGGTGGAGGGCGAGGTGGACGGGGCAGCAGCGTCTCACTCGGTGAAGTACGGACAGGAGGTTAGTTCATAGCGCAGAGCCCTCTGGGCACACAGAATATTTTCCAGGTACCTGGAACCTTGCGTGAGCATCCGTTTGTGTTACGTGACAAGGCACAAAATCTTTTCCTGTTTGTACAGCTGTGTTGTCCTCTGTCTAACCAGCTGGAGGAGACTGGTTTGAGTGGACAAGGTAAACATCTGCTTCTGATGCCAGTGTGATAAAGTCTCTCTCTTCCTGTGCCTGAGTAGGGGAGAGCCACTGCTTCCTTATTCCGGAGGGTAAAAGTGCTTAACTCCGTGGTGCACCATGTGGAATTTGTATCCTCCTGTCTGCAGGGTCTCTTTTTTCATCTCATTTTCACTCTTACCTGCTGACTGTGCTGGGGTTTTTTGATTTATTATTGTTAAATCTTGCGAATCACCAATCATCGCATACTCAGCTGCCACCAAGTAGAAAGCGAAGGTCCACCACATCCTGCACGCTGCGCGTGACGGCGCAGCTAGGAAGTGAGCATGCAAAACCATTAAGACATTTGCAGAGGTCTCGAGGGGGCAGGGACAGGAATTTCAGTTCTGCGAGAGCGTCCGAAGAATGTGATGCTGTGGTTTAAACTGGCGAAGGAGAAACCAAGCCTTGGGCGGGCTGGCCTTGCCCGACTCTGAGCTCAGAGGTTTGTTTCTGGTTTTCCGAGTTCCTGCCCAAAGTCGTTCAGATGATTTGCAGCAGATGGAGGTGAACGTGACATAGACAGGTGCCAGAGCCAAGGGGACGTGGGGAGCCCATCGGGCAGGTTCTTCTCAGTCCGGGCTTTGTCGTTGCTCCAGATCCCTTTCCGAAGAACAAGGGAAATGGGACTGATGGTGTTGATGAGTGAGACCCTCTTCTTCTGCTCGGATATGAGGGAA
>NW_010400988.1:9171-11460 GCF_000710305.1 Buceros rhinoceros silvestris
TTTCCAACCTCTGTTTCCCGGACTGGAAAAACTCTGCATCTGCATTTCTGTTCCCAGGGTGTAGTGGCGAGAGAACGCATGGTGGAACAGAGGGAGTAAGGGGACGTTGTCTTCTGAGGGCGTAGTGAGTGCACTGAGGCTGCAGGCACCAGTGGGGTTAGCGAGAGCTGCCACTTCCCGGGACAGTGGGTGTGTCAGTCGTTCCTTCGCTGCGTTCCTGCTCTCTTGCTCTGAAGAGTGGGCTGCTCCTCAAAAGCTCTGCTACCTGCCCATTTCCTTCTAGAGTTTTCCTCAAATAAGAAAAATAATTTGTCTTCACTGGAAATATTTTAGATGCAAAGTTGGCCGCTGCGCTTTGGTATGGGGCAGGTCTGTTGGGGCAGGCACCTGCCTGAGTCCTGCGAGGGAGAATGAGCTCAGCGTGCTCGAGGAGCGCGGGTAGGGCAGTGCTGGGCTGGGGTGGGTGAAGGAGACTGGCAGTGGGTGACCCCAGGCAGAGAGAAGGAGTGTCCATCAGCCCAGGGTTTCCCTGTCAGCCTGGCTCTTGGAAACAGTGTGTGAATGTGCAGGGAGCAAGTGTCTGCTCTGCAGCCCAAATGGACCTTTGTAAACAGGCTGAGAGAGGACGAGGAGTCGGGTGCTGCTGAGGAGCTCTGTTCGCTCTTCATCGCTGCGTGTGCTCTGCATCGCAGCGGAGCTCTGCTGGAGGCTCCGGCTGACGTGCACAGAGCGTGCCGTGTGTGCTAATTTCGTAAGAGCTAGTGCTGGGCCCGTAGCGATCCACTGATCGCTACGATCCACACTGATGCATCAAGCAATGAAAAGTCACTTTCTGAATGCTGTTATGGGGCTTTTTCATGGTAAAAATGTAAAATGGAAGTGGAAATTGTAATCTCATAAAACTTGGCTTTCTGACTAGTTGTTCTGTAAACAAGATAGATTCTAATTCCATGTTTAAAGACAGACAGTCGGGACAGGTCTGAAATCACTTGGGATCAGTCTAAAACATACTGTTTTGCAGTCGTCTTACAATGAGTCCCTCTGGGGGGGGGTTCTGCTTTGGTTACAGCGCTGGTTCACCAAACTCCCACCGGTTCTGACCTTTGAACTCTCCCGGTTTGAGTTCAACCAGTCGCTGGGACAGCCAGAGAAAATCCACACCAGGCTGGAATTTCCCCCGACTATCTACATGGACAGGTGAGTCCGAGCAGGGCATGGTTAGAGCTGTGGCTCTGTCGCGATTAAATCAAAAAGATTGCGTGGGTGAGCCAGGAAGGATTCTGAAATCCTCCTGAGAGGAGGTGGGTGTCAGAGGCAAGGACATTTCACGTGGCGGGGCTCTGCAACTCTCGGCCTAGGTACCTCTACTGCAGTAAAGAGCTTGTGCAGATGAAGAGAGAAGAAATGAAGAGGTTGAAGGAGAAAAAGGTGCTTCTGGAGCAGCAGCTGGAGAGGTCAGTAGCCCGCAGCCCCAGAGCTGTCCAGGACCCTGCTGGGAGGTGGCGGTTTGTCCCGTTGCATCGCCTGGGCTTTCTCTTCCCTGCTTCGCTGCTTAAACAATCTCCGTCCCAACCTGGGAGTTTTGTTCTCTGCTGCTCTTCTGTTGTCCCCCAGCTTTCAGCAGCCACGTTCCTTCATGTGATGTCCTGTGTTTTTCCATAGGTACATGAAGTACGGCTCCGGCCCAGCCCGCTTTCCGCTGCCCGAGATGCTCCAGTACGTCCTCGAGTTCATCGCCACAAAGCCAGCTGAAGGCCTTTCTTCTGCTCAGGGCTTGCAGACCACACTCCCACAGCCCCCAGCTGAGCCTCACGTTACGGACGCGGTTCCACAGCCGAACGGGTTAGTAAATGGAAATCGAAACGACTGGGAGGAGGACACTTCGCCTTCCAGCTGAGTGCTGCTGGGTGGCACTCTACGGTTCTTTACCTGGGCACTCGCGAGTGCAGTGCTTTGACGCAGGAACACCTGTGCCGTACACGATTCCTGAGGAGTGAGGGAAGGAGTTTGTGTTGTAATTTGGCTGTTAGGGTTGAAGTACGTTTCTGTGTACCTGTTCTCTTTATGTCTTGTACCGTCCTGGAAGGGAGATCCTGCTCTGGCTCAGGGCTAACTTTGGTTAGGTTTACTCCACGTTCTTTTCCAAAAAGAACAAGAACCAGAGGCAGACTGAAACGCCTATCCACTGCTCTTGGCTTTTGTCCACAGCACACCAGAAAGGAAGGACGTGGGGACTGAAGACAGAGCATGTTCCTCGCCACAGCCCAAGCCGAGGACACCACTGCAGCC
>NW_010400988.1:11508-16488 GCF_000710305.1 Buceros rhinoceros silvestris
TTCCCTCCCCACAGCCAAAGCCGAGGACACCACTGCAGCCCTGCGTTTCAGCAGCCACAATGTCGGAACGTCCAGCTCCTCGCGTGGTGTCTGAGGAGGAGCTGAACCTCGTCCAGACGTGTCTGCAGCGATGGAGAGACGAGATTGAACAGGACGTGCAAGGTTGGCCCCGAGTATGCTTGTTGTGGTGTGTTTGTTGAACACTGGCCTGATTTCTCCCCCCACTGCCTCAGCTGAACCACAAATGCCCCTGTATGCATCTCAGCTCTGGTGTTGAGGGTCTTTGACAGCTGTCGTGTGGCTTCAAACTTTCGGAAGTGAAAGGGGCCGGAGTAGCCTGCTGCAGCGTCATTAGTTCTCCTGTGTTTCTCTCTTTGTGGGCAGATCTGAAGGAGTCGATTGCCAGAACCAGCCTGACCATTGAGCAGATGTACTGCGACCCTCTCCTCCAGCAGGTACGGAACACAGCTGCCTTCGGGGAAACGTTAAACTGGGTTTTGTGGGTAGCTGCCCGTTTAATTTCTCCACTTTACTGCATTTCACAAATCCCAGTGACGAAGCAGAGGGAGGATTCTTTATGAAAACACTGTTGCTTCTTCCATGACAAGTTGGTCCTCACAAGGAGGAGATGTCCCAAATGAGTCGAGGGCCTTGTACCGGCTACAGCTGGGAACACTCTGGCAGTTTCAGCGCAGATGTCAGACGAAATCTTTCACTGAAAGCCGTGTCCCCTGCACTCGCAGGTTCCCTACCACCTGCACGCAGTGCTGGTACACCAAGGGCAGGCCAACGCCGGTCACTACTGGGCCTTCATCTACGACCAGCCTCGGAAAAGCTGGCTCAAGTACAACGACATCTCCGTGACGGAGTCGTCATGGGAAGAGCTGGAGAGAGATTCCTTCGGCGGCCTGAAGAACGCCAGCGCCTACTGCCTGATGTACATCAGCGACAAGGTGTCCTGCCTCGCCGCAGGTACCAGGACCAGGGTGCCGGTTCAGGAGCCATCCATGTGCGATCGCATCCCTCTGGCCTGCGCCACTGCCACGCTGCTTAGCGGCTCTGTGGCGCAGGTGTCTTTCGGCAGCGCCAAAAGCCCCACCCCGGACAGAAGTGAACCCATTTGCTCCGCACTCGGGTCATTTCTAAGCCGCTGCCTGGGTTGAATGACGAAGCAGGAACCGCACCGGTGAGGTGGGGTGCAGGGCTTCACCTGTTATTAACGAGTATAAATATTCACGCTCCCTGTTTGCCACCTCCAGCGCGTGTCTAGTGCCAGTGGTTTTCTCTTTGACTCTCCTTGTGGTTCCTGTGACAGCGTGTCTTTTACAAAGGCACGTGAATCGCCTCCTGCTTTATTTCTCCCATTTTTTCCACTCTTTCTGACCCGTTGGCCTGTTTCTTTAGCGATAGTGTTATATTGAACATAAACAGGCTCGTTCTTACACAGCCTTTCCTAGGGCACGAGTTACTGGTGACAGTGGCTCAGACTTGCATGTGTGTTTGTGGTGTAAATAGCTGTGTGGAGAAGTTGCTGTGCACGTGGCACTGCACAGGGCAGGCAGCTGTGGAGGAACCTCCTAATTCCACACATGGTTCGTTTTGCTGTCGTAAAGAGCAAGAAACTGGGGAGCTGTCATTCTGTTCCCAGCTACATGTGGCTGAATCTGGAGGCCGTTCTTTGTCTGTCTCCCTCTGGCAGTTTTGTTTCTGAAATGAGCCCACGAGTTGTTTTCTCCTCCTACTATTGCAGTTTTTGTTGGGTTTTAAAGATGCTGTGCCTTTACAGCCAGTGCATAAGAGGCATCTGGTGTAGAGAGGTGCCGTTTGCTTTTGGTAAAGTTTAGGACTTGTCTGGAGCTGGTGGTACTTGGGGTTTGTGCTGCTCTAAAACTGAACGCTGAGGCAGATCTCAAAAGTGCTGAGAAACACCAGCATGACGCTCACGCTAGGGAACCCGAGCGGTTCCCAGCCTTCATGTGCCGTGTGTGCGTACGCAGGGGGTTGTTCAGTCCCACACCTCTTCCAGATGCAGCTGGCGGCCCAGAGGCCGGGCAGTTCCAGAAGGAGGTTGAGTCCTTGCCCCCAGAGCTGCGGCACTACATCCAGGAGGACAACTGGCGGCTCGAGCAGGAGGCTGAGGAGTGGGAGGAGGAGCAGTCCTGCAAGATTCCTCAGATGGAGCCTTCTCCCGCCTCCGAATCACAGGACCTCTCCTCCGAATCGGGACCAGGTAAGGCCACCCCTGAACTCGCAAGCCGGTTACATCACGAAGAAGCCACAGAAGGTTTTAGAACAGGGGAGGGGGGTTCGCCTTGCAGTTGGAGCTCACCAGTAGCGCGCCTCTGTCCCAACAGAGCAGACGTCTGTCTGCGAGCAGCATGTGCGCTCCCTGTCCTCTGAGCACGCCATGATCGCCAAGGAGCAGACAGCCAAGGCCATTGCCAACACCGCCGACGCCTACGAGAAGAACGGCGTCGAGGCAGCGCTTTGCGAGGTAGGAGCTGAGCCCTGGCCCAGGACTCATCCTGGTACGACTCTTCTTGGCAGACCTTTGCTTTTCCCATCTCTGTGTAACTGTAGCTCTGCCACGTCCAGCTCAGTCCTCTTTCGCTTTCCTGTGTTTTTGTTTGGGTCTTCTTACTCTTTTTTTCTTCTTTTCTTCTTGGCCACAGCCCCAGGCGGTAGAGCCAGTGAAGGCCCAGCCCGGAGAAACGGCCCTCACAGTGCAGGCAGAGCCACCACAGGACGCTCAGGACGCAGAGGCGGCTGCCCAGGGCAGCTCCCAGGTCTCTGAGGTGGAAATCCCCAGTGTGGGCAGGATTCCCGTTAGGTCCGATGCAGACGGCTATAACGAGGAGGTACAGGTCCCAGCGCGGCCTTAGCTGTGGCCGGTCACTAACCCGTAACTGTGGTCAGCTGGCTCGGAGCATCCCCAGAGCTGGGTGCAATGGTGACACAGTGCTGTTCCCCCTTTCCCCCTCTGGGAACGAAGGCTGGACCAAACCGTTCAGTTGTTTTGTTCCTAAACACCAGCGGAGAAGCAGCTCTAAAGCACTCGGTCATCAGAGCTGCTTGCTGGCCCTTGGGGTCGTCTTTGGGCACAGCTCTCTAAACTGGTCCTTGCTCTTACGTACAGGCCTCTGCACTGACTCCAGTTCAGTGTGGTCCCCTCTCTCAGAGACATTAACCCCTGACGGCACAAGGGGCAGCAGTGCCCTATTTAACCGCACTTGTACGGGCTCACGCGGCACTCTGGCAGCTTTTCTCGCAGCGCGGTTGGGTTCACACAGACACTGAGGCGGTGGCTCCTCTGCCGGTGCTCCCTCACTCACCTGCTGCGGGGGGACAGGGATGCAGAGGGGCATGGCTGGGGTGCTCACACCCTCACTGGCTGGAGTGACAAAGCCAAGGCTTGGCGTGACCAGCCTTTAGGCCTGTAACTGCCTCAAGCCCTGCATGTGCGGTGCTTGCCCGGGGTGGGGTCAGTCTGCAGGCGAGCCACGGCTCTGGCTTGTTTCACCCCTCTTCCGGCGCTTCCTCCACACCTCCTCCTGTGAGTTTTCCCACTCTTCACTCTGCCTTCTCTCTCCCTGTCTGTGACCGTGTCCTCGTTCCGGTTCCTGTCCCTGTGTGTTTTCTGCTCTCGTGGAAGGTGATGCTGAGTCCAGCCATGCAAGGCGTCATCCTGGCCATTGCGAAAGCCCGCCAGACCTTTGATCGCGACGGGTCTGAAGCGGGGCTTGTCAAGGTATCTCGCTGTTTGCTGAATCCACTGGTGCGGTGTTCTGCTCCCTCAGCACGCGGGTCTGTGTGGTGCCGGCGGGTCACGAGCACAGAGGGAGCGTTTGTGCCGTTTTTCTCCTAGGGAATGGCCTTTCTGGCCTGTGCTTCTGCCCCTGCTCCCCTGTGGTGATGACAGAGCTGTGGGGTCTCAGCAGTATTTAGAGCTTGTACGAAAGAACTCCCTCCTCCTGGAGAAACAACACTGGGTTTTACTTTTCACTGTTGGTTCTGCTGCTTCCTTTGGTGCTGGCCGTGCTCTCGGTCTGGGTTACAAACCGTGGACGTTCCTCACCTGCCTTTCAGAACCTCTTCTGGATCCTCAGGGCGACCATCACAAAATAAACCAGCACGCCTGAAATGTATTGCTTTGGTGCTGAGCATGCAGCCTGTGGTGATCTCTCTTGTTAAGACGTGTGTGTCCTCAAGGACCGTCTGTGTTGATCGGGGGAGGTGACAGAACAAGGACCACTGAGGACCGAGGCTGGCGTTCGGTTTTGCTAAAATGCCGCCAGGGAGCAGCGGCCCCTGCAGTTAATCTGCAGGAGTATAAACCACAAGGTGCCGCTGCACCACGCTATGGGCGCCTTCCAGCCCAGTTTCGTGGCCTCAGCACTGGCCAGAGGGTGGCAAGCTGTGGCAGCCGTGTGCCCCCCCAAAGGCACACGGACACCTCAGTGCTTTTGAGCCGAGACGCAATTGGAACAGGGATCCCGTGGCTGCGGGGCGGGTTTTGGCGTTGGTGTTCCAGCGCATTAGCACCAGTGTGTTGTTGGCAGGCGTTCCACGAGGAGTACTCCAGGCTCTACCTGCTCGCCAAGGAGACCCCCACCCCTCGGAACGACACCCGGCTGCAGCATGTCCTCATTTACCTCCTGCAAAACAATGCTCCGCAGCAGGTGGTGGAGCGGACCCTCCTCGAGCAGTTTGCTGACAAAAACCTCAGCTATGACGAGAGGTGCGTGCCGCAGGTCTGGGGTGAGGCTGTCCTCACCCAGAGGCAGCGCGGGCTGTCTTGAGCTGATTCCTCTCCTCTCCGCACCAGGTCCATCAGCATTATGAAGGTCGCACGAGCAAAGCTGAGAGAAATTGGTCCTGATGATGTCGACATGGAGGAGTACAAGGTGAGGGACCAGAGCCGGGCTAGGTCCTTCCCGCTGTCCCAGCGGCGCTGCCCAGAGCAGCGGGGCCGTGGCTGGG
>NW_010400989.1:0-2061 GCF_000710305.1 Buceros rhinoceros silvestris
TTTAAATCACACACTTTTTCTGGTGTTTTCAGAGACTGGTAGGCTGTGCAGAAAATCACTGCTTCCAGTGAATGCCCCATCGTTTAAAGACAGACCCCTGGTAACCGTTCAGGCTTATGAGTTGATCTGCAGCAGCTACCCCTGTGTCTGCAGTAAATGGAAGTGGTTTGCACACACGCTTCTAATAATCAAACCACTTAAAAGTATCTGCCTGGGAGTGCACATGGTAGGAAGTTCCTCAGCCAGCAAAGACTCGGGTCTCTTGTAAACCAAACCATTTATTTAGATGTTTATGCCCATATATTGGCATCTAAGTAGGCTTAGGCGCCATAGGTTGAACTTCCCACTTTACTTTTGAAGTCTGAACCATGGTCACTCCTAACGTTAGCTGCAGCGCTCCAGCATTATGGGGGGCGGGGCGCGCTTCTGTCAGCAGCATATACAACCCTGCCTGGGATACTCTCTACATTTAAAACAGCGACAACAACAAAAACAAACAACAAAAAACCCTGATCCAAACTCAGAATGTCATTTATGTGATTAAAAGACCACCACCCATTTCCTTACTTAAAAAGAAATGAAAAAAGCAAGTGCTTCTCCACCACAAATCAGTTGCAAATGGAACAATGTCTTGAAAGAATGGATGAAGCAGAGGAAGAACTATAGTGCTTGCTACAGTAGTAATGCCTTGTCCTCTGATAAGTTGGATGGTATCGAGGGCTTACCAAAGAGCGGCCTCTCACTGCTCCCACGAGTGTTTTATTTTGTTCTTGAGGTAAAAGCAAGGTCCCAGCTATATGTTGATGTAGATTTATGCCTAAGAATCACGATTTAAGAATCGCTTCGCTGCTCACCATTCAAAGCTTATTTGCAAAATCTTTGTGTACAGACTTGTTTGTGATGTGTGAATGGTTTTCTTGCTTTTTGGCTGGTTTTGGTCCCTCTGAATATCTAGGAGAATTTTACATTGTTCAGCCTGTGACTCTGTCGTGAGCTGCTAACCCCTACCTTCTAGGTGCTCAGGATTTGATATCTGTACAGTTGGTGCTGGCTGTCAGCTGAAGATACAAGGACTCATGCTGCAGTGATAACAGTTTGGCTCTAAGTGGTGGCTTTGAGGGGAAGGTCTAGGCTGTGTTGGCTCTATCTTTCAGGGTCAGATTCCTCTGATCTAAAATACAGTTTTTGAATGCTTTTGAATTCTTGTGAGTGGAATGATTGTTTTGCACAGAATGAACAGAGGACGTAGCTTTCAGATTTCTCATGTGGCCACTTTCTAACCATGCAGTTTTGTCCCTTCGTGCTGCTGAGACAACTTACCCTTTCTGCTTTTTAGGTGAGCGTCAATAACATGGGGTGTGCCAAAGCATACGGAAGAATTGCTCAGTGATTCTTGCCATCGTTTGCTTTGGTGTGTATGGACTTGCAAGGTTTGATGTGGCATGGCTTTGTAGGATCAGATAAATCCGCAATTAATTGTTAATAATGTCTGGTGATGGATCTTTGGTTTTTTTTTTATTACTGGATGTAAGTGGTTGTAGTTGGCCTTCATCTTCATGGTGTCATGGCTTGTCATTGAGCATAATAGAATGAAGTGGCTTTTATTTGTTGCTAGATACAAGTAAAATGTTGGCTTGTTTATAGGCATGGTCTACCGAATCACTGACTTGACAGCTTTCAAGGAAAGTGAGTTTTATTACTGGCTTTTCCAGCATCAAGTACAGTGGTGTTGGCAGGTGGATTAACCTTCTTTTGTAGATTAAAAAGTTGAGATCTGGAGATGCAAGTGACAATTACATCCTTTGAGCAAGTTATAAAAATAAATGTGGTCTACATATTTATAAAATAAATGAATTTTACAGTCAGTATTACTGTAGCATTTTCATCTGAAATTATTCCAGAGTTTGTAATGCAAAGATTGAAAACAATCCTATTTCAGAGCTGCTTCTTGTGCTTTGTGGTGGTAGAGATCCCTTCCTTCTTTCCTTCTTTCCATCCTCTCTCTGTCCCTTTGCTACCACATCCCAGCCCATTACCACCACCCCCTACCCGCCCCCCCCC
>NW_010400989.1:2146-7922 GCF_000710305.1 Buceros rhinoceros silvestris
GCCCCAAAAAAAAGAAAAAATAGAATTGAGGTGGCTCTTAATTCTGATCCTTGCAGCTGACAGAAGGTACACCAGAGTCTTTCACCTGTGGCCAGGGTGCTTTTGTTTGAGCATGTGTATGTGCTTCTCAGATCAGCGGTCTCTTCTCTGAAGTGACCTCTGCAGTGCATGAGATTTATGGCAATGTGTACTTCCATTATGCATCAGTGCTACCATGCAAGCTCACTGCATCTCTGTCAGTGGAAGAACAGCTTCTCAGAACAAGCCTACAGCATTATCTTTGAACATATGTTCTCTATTAAGTGAGATGAGGAAAGTCACTTAGTTTTCCTTCCATTTGGAGGTTA
Organism: Buceros rhinoceros silvestris; assembly: GCF_000710305.1. Lineage (NCBI taxonomy): Eukaryota > Metazoa > Chordata > Aves > Bucerotiformes > Bucerotidae > Buceros > Buceros rhinoceros. The sequence continues at coordinate 2,494 of NW_010400989.1, forward strand.
AAATGGAGGGCTTGTCTAAAAACAGATTGTAGTAAATTGGAGGTTTATTTGAACAGTATGTCAACACTATTAACTTGAAAATATATACTAAATCGATAGATTTCCTTTAATTACCTCATCTTGAAAGCTGTTCTCAACAAACAAGTGATGGGTTCAAAAGCGATTTAATCTGCCTGAAAATGAGAAGATCAGAGGAAACCATACAGCACTACTTTTCTAAATACGACTTATTACAATGAGCGCTAGATAAGCAATGTCATGTATTTGGCCCATTCCAGTCCTCCCTGTTCAGAAGTAATCACAAATTGTAAAAATAGCGTCCAGGTTCTAGGGTTATTCTGCAAACGTTGGGCTGTGCTTTGGGCACAGATGCCATACTGGGTTGTGGAGGGGCTAGCAGTTTGAAACACGGTATATGACGGGGGGTGCTGGAACACGCAGTGTCACTTGCCTGCACTGGCAGATGCTGAAGATGGCTATGTGAATGCTTCATGTGTGAAACACATTATACAAATATCTGAGACTTCCTTGCTTTTAGACATTATTCTGAAGATTTTAATGATGTTGTACATGCCAAGAAAGCCAATTTGCTTTAGCATTCCACTTAATCATAGACATTTCAGCAGCATTCACTCAGCATACACTTATGTATATGCTACCCTTTCAGGCTGAAGAGCTAAAATTAGGGGCCTTCTAGATTACCCTATTGCAGAGGAGAAACTGGGGATTTCTAGGGAAACTGAGCTGCTTTAGTACAGTTAATGAGAAACATGTGCCAAGTCTGACTTTCTTCAACACAGCACATAAACAGACAGTTTCACAATTTGGAGCTTTAAAACTCTTTCAATAAACAACCCGTTTTAAGAAGCCACTTGTTCTTGACTACAATGGCTCAGTAATTCAGGAGTGGTTTTCTTCTTAATGTAGTTTCTGAGCCGTTTCCTACCAGGTGGAACTCCTCATTTACACCAAAACTCAATAGCAAAGCTCATCTGCTTTTGTTTTAGGAAGAAGTGCTGGTATAGTAAGAACTGATGATCTTCCTGACCTAGTGAAGAGGGGTTCTTAAGTCCACAAGTTCAGCTCTTGATAGAGTGTGAAAGAAACATGACACTTTTAGATCTTCCAAACTGCTCATTGTCACCCTTTCCAATGACTATATCCAGAAAGATCAATGTCCAGCACCGCGTGGGGTGTTTGTATTTTTTTTCTGACAAAATGAATGAAGGATGTTACAGTTCTTCTGGGCAACCACAAGCTGTCCGGTAAAGGAACCATGCAAAACTACCATTCTTTGCCCTTGTACTTCACAAAATAAGAAAGAAATAGCAGACCTTGACCTGCATAAATATTTTGATCTAAGTAGCTTTGGCAGCGGTTGATAAATCAGTTTGCTGTTATTTTAAATATTGTATTGAGTTTACTCTTGAATCTGCAGTCTGTTGTTCAAAAGACAGCTTTATTGTTGTACAAATTAATCTGTGTGTGTCAGTGAATCTAGCTGAGAATCCTACGCATTTATGCAAAGAAATTCAGTGATGGTGCGGCATGCAGTCCTGGTTTGTCATGTAAGAAACAGACTCTTTACTAGAAGAGACTGCACAGTGTTTCCTTCATGATTGTGACTGTGCAGAGCAACATGGTACAAGTAACGTTATCACTACAGCTGAAGGTATAGTGGTTCTGAGGAGTAATTTGGCTTCCTGTACTGTTCAAACACCAGAAGGTGGTCTGCTCCCGAGTGCCTTCTCTCTGGGTTATGTTTCTCTTGATCCTACCTCAAGTACTAAAGCAAAGCATAGTACCAGACTGTCCCACTTGCCGCTGGCTTGGTCACTTTCCCAAGAAATTTAATTTTCTACTTCCAATCCTTTCTACTCTGTATGGTTATTTTTATAAGTACATCCCTCATTCATACAAGTATGTCCGAGTTTGTGTTTTATTATTTTATTATGCATAATTTCCAAAATTATCCTCAGGAACATAACATTCTTAAATACAATGGAAAAAGCTTTTGCAACTGGAAGTTTTGCAGTTTCTTGCTGCCTTTATAAAACTGTGATTGATACTGGAGGATAATAGTTTGTCACAGAGGGATTTGGGACACTGTTCTAAAACATAGCCTTTTTTCTTTGTTTTTTTAGGAAGAATTAGCTTGGTCAGTGAAAGGCTTGTCCTGGGCTCATCTTGTAGAATCACTGACCATGTGTATCTGGTTTAATAATGTGCAGAACACCTCTAGGGTGCCTAAACTGCTGAACAGGGGCTTGTTTAGAGGTTATAGTTGTACGAACATTTACAGGAAAAAAAAAAACCCAACCTCAACGTGCCTCTGGATTTTTGTGGTACCACATTCAGGAAAAAGTATGCTTAGAAATCCTGAGAATCTGTGATCCAAATGTCAGCTGAAAAGAATTTGCAGAAGCTGGAGTGAACTTTAAAGGTGACGGCTTAAAACTCTTCTGTGATCTAAAAGGTGCAAAATTTGGACTAGACTTGGCATTAAACAACATGTGACACATCCCGGACAGTGACACAGTACTGCTTATCAAGATGTCGTATTGCCAGTAGGGAGCCATAAACATGGACAGTTGTACTCGCCTCTCCTACCCATGTGCTTATAGTACATGGGAATATCTTTTCGTCTTGTCAATTGTTTTTCACACTAGTGGTTTAGCTATTCACCTTCAGCTCTTCCTTATAAGTTTCAGTGATACTTTATTTTGTGTTGTCCTGTTTTATGTGGCAGGTTGTCATTAAAGATCCCAGCAATTATCACTCCGTGTAAGTCCACCAGTCTCTGCTCTGTGGCCGAACTGCAGTTGAGCAGTTAACAGTCTCCTGAAGTGTGAAGGAACTGGGTGGCATCAAGCTTTTACTCTGATTTGTCTACCATTATTTCGTAGTACAGTTATGGCTCCTCAAATGTCACCACTCTGTGTCCGAGGATTCCCTCTTTCTTTGCTAAAAGTACAGGGAGTAAAACCGAGATTGAATGAATGGCTATGTTTACTTATTTTCCCCTCTTAAGATTTGTTGTTGTTAGCTTCATGCTACATATCACATCACTATAAAGACAGGTTTGTATCTCAAAGACCTTATTATGCTTTTTTTGTACAAATGATTCACTAGGAAATCCTTATATTCTCACTGAAGTTTTGGTGTCTACCTTTCTCTGTGTTCTGGAAGTTCATAGGTAAATTTACATACACAAATTACCAGTACAAGCAGGACTGAAACTATCGAAGCCTTTGTAACTCAACCTGCATATAGCTGTGATGAATGTAAATGCATTTTGTGGTGTAAGAAGGCTCATTTTATCACACAGGCTGCATCATGCCTGTATAAAACCATTTACACGTGCTTACTTCCCAGGCAACAGGGCTGTTGCTAGAGGCCATCCGATTAAAAGCCTTCATCTGCAATTCCCACCATTAGGACACATCACAGAGCATTGTTTACCTGACTCCTTGTGTTTGATGTCATGTATCCTCATCTGCAGATGTTTTTCATCGTTTATCGCTAACAGCGAGTATGTATTAAAGATTTCTATGCATTTTTGTGGTATTTTGTATGTTTAAACTGTACAAATATAGTATGGGAATGATTATGTATTTTGTCTGAGGGAAATGAAACTTATCCTTGGGATACTTTTTGGTTTGTTTTCTCTGCTTACACAGCAGCCTTTTGCAGTTCTAGAAAAAGGAAGAAAACTTTAACCAGCCACACTTTCCCCCTTGCGTTCCTGGATTAGTAACACAAGCAGAAGATATGTGTCAAGTATTGGGTTTGCATGGTAGGGTTTTTTCTGACCCACCAGCCTTTTGCAGTTCAAGAAAAAGAAAGAAATCTTTACCCAGCCACACTTTCCGCCTTGCGTTCCTGGATTAGTAACACAAGCAGAAGATATGTGTCAAGTATTGGGTTTGCATGGTAGGGTTTTGGTAGTGGGGGGGCTACAGGGGTGGCTTCTGTGAGAAGGTGCTAGAAGCTACCCCTACGTCCAATGGAGCCAATACCAGCCAGCTCCGAGATGGACCTGCTGCTGGCCAAGGCCAAGCCCATTAGTGACAGTGATAGCGCCTCTGTGATAAATATGTTTAAGAAGGAGGAAAAAAAACCCCAAATGGGAGCGCAACAACTGTAGCTGAGGAGAGGAGTGAGAATATGTGAGAAAAACAACTCGCAGACACCTAGATTGGTGAAGAAGGAGGGGGAGGAGGTACTTCAGGTTCCGGAGCAGAGATTGCTCTGCAGCCCGTGGTGAGGCAGGCTGTCCCTCTGCAGCCCATGGAATTTAACAGTGAGGCAGATATCTACCTGCAGCCCAGGGAGGACCCAATGCCTCAGCAGGTGGATGCCCAAAGGAGGCTGTGACCCCATGAGACTGCTGCACTGGAGTAGGCTCCTTGCAGGACTTGTGGGCCTGTGGAGAAAGAGGAGCCCACACCGGAGCAGGTTTTCTGGCAGGACTTGTGACTCCCATGGGAGAACCAGGCTGGAGCAGTCTGTTCCTGAAGGACTTCACCCCATGGAAGGGACTCATGTGGGAGCAGTTCTTTAACTACTGCAGCCCATAGGAAGGGCTCACACTGGTAGAAGTTTGTGGAGAACTGTCTCTTGTGGGTGAGACCCCACACTGGTGCAGGGGAAGAGTGTGAGAAGTCCTCCCCCTGAGGAGGAAGAAGCAGCAGAGACAACATGTGGTGAACTGACTGCAACCCCCATTCCCCATCCCCAAGACAAGCCTGTTTTGCCTGTGATGATCACTGGTGAGTGATCTCTACCTGTCCTTATCTCAACCCATGAGCCTTTCATTGCAATTTCTCTCCCCGGTCCAGCTGAGGAGGGGAGTGATAGAGTGGCTTTGGTGGGCACCTGGCATCCAGCCAGGGTCAACCCACCGCAGTCAAGTCACGTGAAGGATGGCAAGATGACAGAAAATTCTGATGCAGAGCAGGACAGAGCTGGTATGCCAAAGCAACAAGACAAAGGGAAATGATTTAGCAGTAATTCTATACCTCAGGTCCTCTGTGTATTGGAAGGATTCCTTTATTGAGAACTCCAAAGGTGAAAGGCACAGGGAGTCAGATTTTCCAGCTGTTTTAAGTGACTGTAGCTCCATTAATGATTGGATGAATGAATGAATAAATGTTTGTGGTCAACTGGTCTGAGTTCCTTGAAGATCTGGTTGAGAAGCTCTTTGTAAATGAGTAACAGGGGAGGGATAGGGAAGGTAGTTTTAAAAATTATACAAAATTCTGAGTTTTCTTCCTTCTCCCCTTATTTGTGGCAAAGAGCTTTAGGCAACTGGTAAGAAGCAGCCTGAGCTGAAATGCTTGATTTAAGAGAGGGTTTTTAGTGTCGATTCCCTTCAGAATAGGAAGCAAAGCAGAAAACTTTTAACTGCTTCTAAAGGAGAGGGAAAG
>NW_010400989.1:8019-8654 GCF_000710305.1 Buceros rhinoceros silvestris
GATTGCCTATTTATGTTTTTCTTCAGCCTTCACTTACATTACTATATTTGTAAAAAAACCCCAAAAACAACAACACAAACTTAGGAAAGCCCCAAACCATTCTTTTTCAGGGTAACAGAAAATTGAAATGAATGCTCAACACTTCTGCAAGTGCCCCCCATCCCCAGTCTGCTTTCACTCTTCTCTCCTAAGTAGTCTTCTGGCAAAACGGACTCGATTTTCTGTAGTGGTTTTATTTATCTTTTGACAGAAAATGGCTTTGTTGGGAGTGTATGTACGTGGGGTGGCGGTGTTAAATTTTGTGTCCCCCTGCCACCATCCAAGTCTAGTAGGAACTGTTTCTGATGGTGACCAAAAATTTCACAGCTGCTGCTGCTCTTCCTAGTGTGTTCAAAATAACTTGTGAAGTTTTAACTTTGTGCAGTGAAGGAAGAGCCCCTAAACTAGACACAAAGATTCAGATACTGTCAGTCTGAATGAATGAATGAACACTTGCTTGCGCTTCTCATTGAAATAAAAGCCCTGAAAAAGGGACAATTCAAAATCAATTTGTTTAAATTCCTGACTTCCAAAGAGAAACCTATGTGCTTTATGAGTAAGGCTTTGTTACAGAACGGCTGAACTGTCCTTGTGAA
>NW_010400989.1:8790-11052 GCF_000710305.1 Buceros rhinoceros silvestris
CCTGAGAATTTTATTCTAAATTGTGAGCTTTCTAGTCTCTGGGGTTTGAAGAAGAAACAAAACAGTATATGAGCAAACCAGCAGCACGTCTAGGATGAATCCATAGAGACTAGCAGGCCTAGAGTTAATGGCCTGCAATTCTTCCAAATATATAGTACTCCCAATATGAGCTACGTTTTAAAAGCACAATTTGATTTCAGTAAATGCTGCAGCACTGTGTGTCGCTGGAAAGGTTGTGTGGTGCTGTGGGAATAGAATTAAGGATTCTCTTGCATTCTGATGTTTTCAAAGCTACTCAATTGCCTTCATTAGCTCTTTCCATCCTCAGCTACTGATTGCTTCTGCAGCAGCAGGAGCAACATGACGGGGACTCTCTCCTTTTTGCTGGTGCAAGTAGTAACCTGATTCTGTCCTTAATCATTAAGATGCTTTATTCTTGCAGTTCATGTGTTTTAATAAAATCTCTTATAGTAAGCAATATACTCTCTAAGATCCTGACTTACTTTTCTTGTCGGTCCCTTCCTGGGCACAGGGAGGAGGTTGAGGAAGAAGAGTGTATATACCTGCAGTCATGCAGCAGCATATAAAATGCTGCCAGCTGCAACAGATGCGTCTTACACCTGTGAAGGCCTTGCTAGCGAGCTGTCCTGGCACCCTCTGGTTGTAAAGCAGGCAGGAGTACGGTTTGATCACATTCTAATATCACTTTCAGACAATCTCAGTTTTAATGGGAGATGTTTATGAAGTGCGTTGTCCTGATCAAACAGAGCATCCTGTTTTCTTTGCAGAATGAAAAGTGACACGAAAGGTGAAAATCGTATCAATGTGAATGCTTCACATACTCCGCATTTGGAAGCTGTGTGGATTCTATATGTGTGTCTGTACGTACGTATGTGCCCACCTCTCTCTTCCCAGAAGAGCAAGGGGAGAACCGTTCTGCTGTGGTAAGAGTTTAATAGGAAACAGAGCACTTTTGAGTACAACTGTAGAAGGTATCATCACTAGATTACTTACCTGCTGGAAGGAGAGAGGAAAATGGATGACATTAAGTATGGATAGGTCTGAGAGAAGACGCTGGAAAGGTGGAGAGAAGCACTCGCATATGAAATGATCTGACTGGGTATCTTTGGATCATCTCATTTTGAAGAAAACATTTTTCATAAGTTTCACACTGCTGGCTTTTCCCAAACTGTTCTTAATTCCTTACTGCAAAAGTGAAGTTTCTTATTAGATGGAGTGACTTTTAATTATTGCTGTCTTTTGTGAAAGCCACCTGAGATGGTTACTGCAAAAACATACCAGGCTTATTGGATTCAGCAGACCTACCGTGTGACCAGCTGCCAAAAGTTTGACTATGGAGTCAAAGCGAAAGGTTTATAATCAATTTAGAAAAATATATAGCTGGGCAGAGAGAAAAGTGTTTCAGTTTTGATTTTTAGATAGTGGTTTTAAGGACACAGAGAAGATTCACGTGAAGGGAATTGATTTTGTTTCCCTCTTCTAAACCTAAAGGAGCTGAGTTTAACACTGTTGAAGGATTTTCTGTGAGATGTTCACGCAGCTCTGGTGGTGACAGTATCTTGGCTTGAGTTCTGAATTTTGTTCTAAATTTAGGATTCCTTTTTGCCTCTCTCTTGGAAATGTAGTTGTTCCCTTCCCTGCTTGGTATCAATAACAGTCTGCCTCCTTTTTAGCATTATTTCTGCACTCAATACTTGCACAGTGTGTGAATCTTGTTATATCTTCTGTGACTATAACCATGTTGTGGACATACATTATTTTTGCTTTCACAGAAGCAATTTACAATAGATGAATAGATGTTGACAGTTCTGGGCAGCCAGAGAAAAGTTGTATCACAACAGACTTAGTTCTGAATCAAAGAAATGTTGTCCTTACTGCCTCCTACCACACTCCCAAAACTGTTTTGTTTGAGTCATCTGTGTTTCCTATCTTTTCTTGGAAAAAAAAAAAATCAAACACAAACCTGTCAAGAGGTCATGCCTGAAGGACAGATTATCATTATTTTTTAATTTCGCTCTTCATCAGGTCTCTTGTTAACATGTTGCTACAGATTTATATGTTGCTGCATCAGCACCGCTAGCTATCCTGTTGTGTGAAATGGCTTGTCTGCTATCAAAAATTTTTTATGAAGAGACAGCAGGCAGCAAGACAATGGATCAGCCAGAGCATCTGCAGATGTTTTCAATCTGATCGTCTGTTATTTATACGGTGTCATAGGTATGCGTGTCGTTTTATGGATAT
>NW_010400990.1:0-326 GCF_000710305.1 Buceros rhinoceros silvestris
CTAATCTCAGGCAAATCCCCTTTCCTCGGTCTCCCCACTTGAAAAGCAGTAGTGTTTGCACACTTCTGTTAGGGATCCGCGGGTGGTAAGCACTCTGTGAAACCATTTCACCTCCCGTGGAAGGACACCCTTAGATTCCTGTGGGACGAGGTGCAGAGCTGGGCTGAGGTGATGGTGAGGATTCTTTTACATCAAAAAATAACCAGTTATTTTGACATGAAACAGTGAGGATGGGATTGGTGCTGCTAGGTCCTGGGTGCTACTGCCGTAAGACTGTGACATAGATGGCATTGCTGCCCTGGGGCCTGTGACAGTAGCTGTGGGGC
>NW_010400990.1:479-3804 GCF_000710305.1 Buceros rhinoceros silvestris
CCAGCACACTGGTTTCTGTTTGTTTGGATTGTTGTTTTTGTTTGAGAAACACAGCTTTTCTCTATTGGAATATATAAACGCAGGAATTGGAGGGAAATAACAAAGGCAGCAAGAGCTGAGTAACGCTGTCTTGTGTAACTTCCCCCGTTTGTCGCTGGAGTGTTGAACTGGCCGTCGGGAGCTGGGGCTCTGCAGTGGGGTGTGCCCGCTGCAGCGGCGCTGCGGGGCGTGAGGAGTGGTTGACTCGGAGCTCTTTGAACACATAAGTCGTGAAGCATTACGATAAGGAGCTTCAGAGGTGGTAAATCAGGATTTTCTGGGACTAGTAGATAACGAAGGCAGTGCGGAGGCATTGCTCGTGGCTCAGGAAATTCCTGGACTGAGCACTGCTTGAGTGGGTGAGACCGGTGGCAGGGGCCAGAGGGGAAGCCCAGCTCACGCCGGGAGCTGGACTCGATGACCCCCACTCGTCCCATCCCTTCCAGACGACTCTGTGGTTCTGTGGGATGGCTTTGTCTGGGCTTTTACACATCTGGAGCTGGCCGTGTTGCAGAAGGAACGTGGGGCTGAACAGACGCTTGGTCTTGCCCGCTGTGGTCAGTCTCACGGGGTTTTTGTTCTTTTGGGAACGGAATTAGATACTTACCGTAAGCCCTCGTTTCCCCAACTCCACTTTCTGTGGTGAACACCACTGTTAGTTCCTTCACAACCATACCGGCAACTGCAAATACTGCAAACTCCTAATTATGCTTAACAGAAGATACTTTAAGGACCTGTCGCAGCACCAGCTGGACGAGGTGATGCTGAGAGCAGCCGGATCGCGATGTCTCCACACATTGCTGTGTTCTGCACTCTGCGTACAGGCTGCTGCTCTTGGTTTGCGGTCTGTTGCTGGTGTACGCGTTCTCTTCACGGCAGAGCGAGGAAGAAATGAATCCAAAGCGTTTGAAATACACAATACGGGCCAAGTCCTGCAACTCCCTGACTGCAGCCCTGGGAGGAGGGTTGCTTAATTCAGGAGGAGCGCTGGTCTGCATAACAACGCATGGTTCTGGATGTTTGTTTGCTGATGTTAACAGAAAAAAAAGGACAGGAAAGAGCTATAAAAGCAACAAAGAAATGACTGTGGAGACTTTTCTGAAATTATTCTCCTTTTTCCTTTACACGCTTACATGGGGAGGTTAAAAAAGAACTAAATGGCCGATATTCACTGGAATAAACTGTGGTCCCTGTGTGTGATCCCCACGGTTCATCTAAGGGCTCATTCTGCTGCGGGCAGTGGGGACAGTGGGATCCAGATCCAACAAAGCGCTCGTTAACTGTGTCGCAGATATACGGGGGTTTTCAGTACTTACGTTCTGTTGGGGCTTTTTTACTAGTTGGTGGATTTATTGTGGATTTAAATTAGTCTAAGACTAGATTTAAAGAGCCCTTCTGGTTTTGAGGTACAGCCTAAGGTACGCATAACAATTAGAATTAGATTTAAAAGCTCACTGCATTTTATATGGGAGCGTTTCACTGACACAGATGTGCAGAATGCTCCTGAAACACCTACAAGAGGGTGTGCTGCAGACACAGAGTCGAGTCAGCACTGCTGTGGTTTCTTTGATTTCTTCAGAAGCAGAAAGATCTGGTGATTAAGCCTGACGATGATAGAGGGGCATGAGCCCTTTCTCTAGCCCGAGCCCCGTCTCTCTGCCCGTTAGAGTGTGGTGAGTGGGAACCCCTCCCTGCTGTTGGAGTGACTGTGCTGGCTGCAGTTTCGGTTTGGCTCGGGGGTTCGTTTCCTGACTTGGAGAGCTGAAATTCAGGAAATCATTACTCGTTGTTGTTTAAGTGTTTTTTAGGTATCTGGGCTCGGTGGAGCATTTCCTCACCAGGAACTGGTGAATGCTCTGGCTGCTGAAGGTGTGAGGGGTGACTGTGAGGTGAAGTGTGGCTGCCTGAGAGATAGGAAGCGAGGGAGTAGAGAGGAAGAGCAGGAGGGTCCTTTGAAGTACATTCCCTTTGAAGTGTGGGGGCTCCTGATTTATTTTTCTTAAAACTAGCAAAGGAGGGAGCAACTTTGTTAGTGGGTCACTGGAGTGGAAGGTGCTTGCACAAAGATGTTAGTGCTTTTACCCACTGAAAAGAACCTGTCTGTGTTGAAATTTAATACAGCTCCATCAATAACTGAGCCCTCCCCACTTCTGTGGGGAATTTCCTTTCCCAGCTTTTGTACGAGTGGTTTAGGACCTTAATTAGCATTATGAGGGATTTGTAACTAGTGGCTATTTGTCTGATTCTGAAAGAGGAATGGATTGTGCTTCTAGCTGGATGCTGCACTCTGCTGGGTCGTGGCTTCCCTTGGACGTCCTCTGGTCAGTGAGCAGGTTGCTCCAGGACTTGAAGAAAGTATTTTCCAACTTCTTGTTGTTTAATATTTCCAGATGACCGTAAATAAGCCCACTGCCAAACTAATCACAGTTTTAGTCACTGCCAAGAGGAAGGTTGAGGGCAAAAGGCTGAAATAACTGCAGAGGCTGTTACTGCTCTTTTCTGCAGTCAGAACTAGCAGGGTAGATGTCTGCACTAACTGGTGCCACACAGCTTTAGTCAGCAGCGTTCAGTGTTCGTTAATAAAATAGCACTGAGTAACAGGCGGGAGTTCCATTGCTGAAAAGCGGCGTATCAGACTTCCCGATCACGTTAAACCGCTTCGCTGATTTACCAGGTCCTGGCAGCCCCAGGACAACCTGGGTGGATCCCATCAGCCCCAGACTAGGAACGTGTGGGAAACCCACGTGGAGTTTCCAACCCCTCCACAGTCCCAGCGTGGTTTTCTCTGAGGCTGTTCAGGTGCGGGAAGTGAAGCGTGGAGACGAGCGCTGGCATGCCCCGCACCGGGCAGGATCACACCTCGGCTGCGCAAGTCGGCACAGGTCAGAGCTGCTTTGCTGCTGGCTTCTGGCAATGTATATCTCATCAGAAAAACTTCCAGGATGCACAAGAGCCTGAAGGGAAAGGGAGGGCTCTTTATTGTCTCCCCTCCAAATATCTAGAAAGGTCTTTAGGGTTTTTTTTCCCCTACTTGGTGCATTCTGCATGGAGCGGAATCTCTTTGAGCAGGCTCCAGCCAGCTGCCTGCACAGGGAGGTTGGCCTCAGGGCTCGTGCGCTGAGAACAGTGAGGAAACTCTGAGCACTTCAGAACGTGCTTCAGTTTCCTGGAGCGCTCGTTTGAAAGTCCGTGGGCGCCTGTGGAGAGCAGTGAACTTTCCTGGCTGCCTCCCTGAGCCCAAAATGGCTCATCTCGGCCCCCTCACAGCGAACGCCGCAGCGGCTGG